>NW_011889053.1:717413-720316 GCF_000151845.1 Pteropus vampyrus | reverse complement strand
CCACACTGTATGCACAGAACTTCCCTGAAACTCAGTAACACAGAGATATAGAAGAAAAGGGAAGAATCATTAAGGGGTATGTGTATGAAAAGGAGTTTTCATTCATTGTTTCCACTGTCTTTGACTTATTTTCCACAGGTATCGCAAAAACTCTTTCCCTGAAGCCAACATGAACATCTCATAACCAAGATACGCCAAGACAGGCTCCACATGGTGAGCACCCAAGCCGACACCAGCTACCACTGAAAATGAGGAAAAGACTGTCACACACCCCCATTTTCTAAGAGGATATGAGGCCTCAAAATCAAGCAAACAGCAATAAACCTGCCAGTCCAATCGTTCTGTTAGATACGTCATCTGAGGATCTTTCAGCTCTCTGTCCTTTTCCCAGCCTAGGACAGGTCAGCCCTGCCTGGAGAGACACTCAGACACCTAAACACAGAGGCCGAGCCTGCAGTGTGTCCCTAACGAAGTTAGTCAGAACCTACTGCACAGAGCCCCCTAATGAAAGTGTGTGTGTGTGTGTTTGAAACTCATAGGGTGAAGGTGGGTGCTGTCAGGAATCGAATGGCTCAGACCTAAGAAGCACACCCACTGTACCCCATCCTGAATTCTGCATTTAACACGATCATCTTCGAGTCAGCATAACTCCGCCCTAAAGAAACATCGGGTACACACTGAAGAGAACCACGGGCTTCTCTGAGTGCGAGCCACGTACAGTATTTATTAAGATACGTCTTTCATTAAGCAAAGGTAAATCTCAAAGACAAGATAGCTTGCTGCTTCCGCTTTGCCTTCTGGTCGACGCAGTCGACGCAGAGAGAGAAGCAGGGTACCTGTCGAGCAGCCCGAGGCCCCCTCGCTGCCCTCTGACCGTTGCCTCGGCCACCACACAACGCGAGCACTCTTTGTCCCCGCGGACCCTCAGCTGCCGAGCTCTGCTGAACTGTCAAAATCCGTTCCAGGTTGTAACTTGGCAAACATGACTTAACCTGAGAGAAATGCTTTGCGACAAATTTTCATAACATCTGCCATGTCATTCTAAAGCACTACCTTCTGTTTCCATAGAACTTAAACACGGCTTTGTTTTTAAAAGCTGAATTTCACAAGTCTTTCTTCAGCTCTACAGGGTATTTGCTTCTGACATTAAAAGGCTCCCTCTAGGAAAAAAGGTCCTCAAATGTTTTAGTATTTCTGTTTCACGGACTTAGAGTCGAAATCAGTCTGTCTCACAAGCATGAAGGAAAAAAATTATTCTGCAGAACGTCATTTCAATCCCCAAAATGTATTTCCACAAGACGTCTGATAGACTGAGTTGTTATTTAAAAGTGTACCAATTGTGACGGTGGCCTGCTGGTCATCAGAACAGAAGTATAATTATGTATCAGGGAGAGAATATATCCGTGTTGGGTCTTTCGATACAGCACTGTTTGGGAGCACATTTCCTTAGAACAAAATTGTAAAACCGAACATAGCAATTAACAAAGTTTTACCGGCGTGAGTGTGTTTTTCATCCATTTGATATTAACCACGTACCAGGTAGTCTGTTAGATGTTTCAAGACATACAAATGATAAAAAATATCTGTTTCCATTTTCAAAATAAATCGAGCTGTAGGCAACTATAGAGTATTGGCCAGAAGATGTATGGTTGGAAGTTGTTAGTTTTTAGCTGGAATTGAAGCCTTCGGTATATATGATGTAACCTAGAGAAAAAGTTAAAAAAAAAAGAAGTGGCTAAGGAAAGAATCCTTCGGACCAATCATATCTAAGGGATCGGCCAGAGAATGAGATAAACCAGTAAATAGTGGTAAAGTAACAGTGGTAAAGTAACAAGAGAGATAGAAAAGAATTATGTTTCAGAAGCGAAGGACAGAATTTCTAGAAGCAATGAGCATCGAGGGCTGCCAGATCAACTACCACAAAGGTTAAGGGTTGATTATTGCATCGAAGGAGGAGGATGTGGAAATGCTAGTGATAACATCCAACAGGAAAAGAGCTAAGGTTTGCATAAACCCACACCGAGCCTAAAATAATAGTCGCTCTTAAAGAATACTTCATCAATCCACTATTGAGCCTCGAGCAAGTGTGAAGAGTGTTATGATCAGACCACACCTCCAAGACTTTCTTAAGAGAAATGAAATTTCTTAAAAGAGTCTTCTCGCCAAGAAATAGAGGGAAAAAAGGGATTTAAACAAAACTTATTCATACAAGGCCCTGCCCAGGGGATTTTCAACTTCCTGGAATAATAAAACCTTTTATTATTTTAAAAAAAAAATCATTTAAATTACATGTAGATGAGAGAAATGATGATAAAGCAAATTTAATGGCAATGACTAGACACTGGTCTCTGCTGGGAAATGGGGAAGATGCTCAGAAGTGAAACGAGAACAATAACAATCAAAAATAATGAAACAGATAAATCGTTTGAAAATGGTTTACAGATAGCGTTTAATTTTTTCTTTATAAAAAGGAAGTCTTTCTTAGGTGGCGGAACTTAAATTGCTTGTTTCCTGACATTAAGCCTCAAAGGTCGTAGAAAGAAAAGCCATGTCAAAGTGTAGAAGAGAAGGGACTCCTTAGCAGCAGTATTTTCATGTAAAATTAAACACGTGGAAAGAAGTAGACCTATTGCGATACAGTTCCCGTCTATGAGAAGGACCCCAAGACCCCTGCACGCCAGCTGGCTGGGTAACCCGGATCCCACATCTGAACTCACTGGGTGCCCCGAGCACGCTGACTCTCACACAGGGTCCGTACCTGGTCGCTTTCCCTTTTGTTTTTAGCTTTTTCTAAACTCGATAAAGAAAAAAACAAAACAAAACAAAACTCTCCTTATCAGCCAGTTTCAGAAATTTTACGTAAAATACATACAGGCATCTTTCAAAGTCCTTCACTGAAGGAT
>NW_011889053.1:703901-716233 GCF_000151845.1 Pteropus vampyrus | reverse complement strand
TGGCATGGATTCCCACGGAGTGGCCCGGGTAGGTGCTCTGTCCCACAAGGTGGAGCCCCATGGCCACCCGCACAGGTGGGGTGTGCAAGGCCCTGCGTGGCACGCCGCTAGTCTGGAGGTAGTGACCCGTTTACAGAAGGCAGACTGTACTTGCAGATGTGATTGAAAATAAAATAAGGAAGCCAAAGGGGCGGGCAGCATACAGCGGGCACTGTCTGCAGAGTGGCGGCACAGAATCCTCCTCTAATTAAAAAAAAGCACAGAACACATGCGGTCAGACCCAGCTAGAGCCAACTGCCACCATTTCCGCGTTGAGAACCTTCCAGAATGAGAGCTAACTTAGATCGATGACCTGATCCCAGTAACCAGTAATTTATTCCACGCTCGCTACCCCGACATGCCAGCTTTGTTTGTCGGGGAGCGGGTGCCATGTGAGGTAAAACATCATTTGATTGGTGAGATCGGGCGTATGAAGGCATACGTCTTACCTAAGAGATGGCAGAACGGTGCATACCAATTTCAGAACTAGCCACTGTAATACTTCTGGAGGAAAAATCTTCCTTCAAACCAAATGCAACTTTAAAACAATGGCGCCTTCGCGGAGATGCCCAGTGATGCGCTTGCTGCTCTAGAAAATCCCTCTCTCAATTCGGTTATTTCCCCACATCCATTTCGATAACATTTTATTCAGTTTCTCTCGGAAATTTTGAATCTGCGATTTCCTTTGCTTTTCTTTGAAAAATCCCTGCCGTCAGTGGGCATCCTGGTTATTACAAGTTGCTACTGGATTATGCAGGGCAAGGGAGAAGCGTGAGTCCAGGTAAATTAGCATACCAGCCAGGAGAAATGCATGGAATTGATCCCTGTGGTGAGCAAAAGGCTGGCTTTAAGAGAGAAAAAAGTGCCTTGGCTCCTCAAACACCCTGCTCTGATCACACTGCCCTCCCGTCAGGTCATGGCTCTAATTCCAAGAGAAATAATGTCATAGAATTAAAAAGGAAGCACTGGGACACTGAGACCTTCTCTGGGTCAGGACTGACCCATGGGGGTCGCTGGTGGCTCCCACCCCAGTCTCCTTCTGCCCTGTTAAGCGAGGTCATGTGCCTGAGGTCAACAGGCAAGAGAAGCGACGGGAGGAGGGAAACCGAATTCTGTTCACTGGGGTTCTCTGATTTGGGCCCCATTCCTCAAATCTTACTTTTCAGAGCATGCTCAGGACAAACTCCGGGCGACAATAAGGACTTGAGGAGCTTGGGAGTGAAAGTAAGCATCTCGCCCGAGCAAAGGACTGATCACGGACCCAGCTCAAGTGACCAGGGCGTCAAAGCCCTCCGTCTTCCAAAGAAGCCAACGTGAGCCAACGCGGACACCGGCTCGAGCGTCTTCTCCTGCTCCCCTCCACAGCCTGCTCTCACAGCCTGCGAATGAGCAGGGAGAGCTGGAGGAGGCAGGCAAGGAAGGAGAGCGAGGGCAGAAACGGGGGGCCCGCATCAGACACGAATCCGTCGGTCTCTGATTATGTGGGAGTTGGGTGTGTGGGTGACGAGTGACAGAGGACGAAACCCTGAAATGACTTTCTTCCTGCAACGCTGTTCGACCGCCACCCTAAGCCCCGAAGGACCGCCAGGAAGTTGGCCAGTCCCTTCGCCACACTGCTGTGATGAATAAGGAAGCAGAGATCAACTCGGCTTCGCCGTTTACTGGTTTGCTAGAGGCAAAGGCACCTGAGGCTCTCAGGGGCGGGTGCTCACGGAAGGCGGGAGAGACCCGCCACCGTCCTAGCAACCAGTCTCCCGTGACACTGGTGATCGTTAGAACGTGGAGGGTGAGCAAGATGGATGAGCCCGAAGAGCCGGACTTCTCACCTTTTCGTGCCCCTGCCCCGTCTGGACGCCCTTTCTCACGAAGGGAAGGGCTGTGTGTATGAAAAGGATGAAATGGCTGGAAACAAAAACCAGCTTTGGTTCCTGTCATTCTCGGCCCCAGTTCACATCCCGCCTGAGCTAAAAGCGGCGTGTCTGCCGGGATGGTCGGCCGAGGCCTCGCCGACCCGCAGGGTTTTCCTGCACGTCCCTCCGACTCTCACTGTGGGCCGGTCGCTGTTACCGGGGGCTCTTCGTGGGTGCTGCAGAGCGAGGTGGCTTTCTCCCTAGAGCGGCCTACAGGGGACTCTTCTCTGTCCTTTTAAAGAAGTGGGGACAAAGCCAGGAGAGAAGGACTCTGCACTCCTCCCCAGAATCCCACTTGGTGTTGGGAAGTCCCATCACCGCGCACGCCATGCTTCAGGGCCAGAGCAGGGCCCAGGATCAGGGATACGGGGCTGCCAGCATTCGCGACGGAGGATCTAGCGTTCCCCGAGGGCCTGGTCCGTGCCAGGCCCTTCTCTCAAATTCCTCACAACCCAGTCGGCGTGAGACTTGCATACACATTAGTCTTTGGTAATGATAAAACTACTTTTTCCTAACGACATTATGCAGTGGGCTCTCAGAGCACAGAGAAGGGGGTGCAGGGAGGGGGGCAACTCAAAGCGAGGGTGTATTGAGGGCAAGTGGCTGCTGCCAGCGGCCCTCTGGGCAGCCTGAGGTCAATCCTGGCACCTCCAGGCTCTGTGGCCACGGGCAGGCTCATCACCTCCACCAGGAGCCCGTCTCTTGTCTGTGAAATGGGGTCGTAGCGAGGATTAAATGCGTAAAACATTCAGCAAAGCGCCAGCACTTCGTTCGCTATGCCCATTGCCATCGTTAGCAGCGGCTGCTGCCGCCCGGGCACAGCGCGTTAAGAAAAACATGTCCAGGTAAAATGAAAAAAGAACTTGACTCTTCTCATTTTACAGCCACTCCATTAGTGAATAGGGACGAGGGACCTGTGGCTGATTTTTAAGCTGAGAAACAGTTGTCTCTTTGGAATAAATGATGTACAACGAGCTCTTCCTAAAAACGACAGCATGAGAACCAACTTTTAACGGTGAGTCAGGCGTCCCTGCCCAGGACACCACTTGGGGTTCAATAAATGTTAACTGGTCACGATCGCTCGGTGTACCCCGAACGGTCACGGCCCCACGTCAAACCAAACACATGTTACAGCTTTACGCTATGAAGGAGTTGTTCTTCTCCTCCTGGTTTCTCATGGACTCAGGATTGCAAGGGAAAAAAGTGGGTGTGAACAGGCTATTGATATTTAGAGATGCTGACAGGCTGTGCAGGACCACGGCACTGTCCTGCTCACTTTACCTCTGGAAATCTGATCTGTATCAGTTAAAAAAAAAAAGAGGAGGAGGAGGGAGGAGTGGTTGTTGCTTAAGGTTTTCAAATAATTAAGATTTTATCTATGGAGGAGCAGCCTCTCCATTTCTGCACTGACAACCTCCCTGTCTCGATAATGATGACGTCACCTTTCCCATCGTTATATCTCGTAGCGGCGGGGCTCGCTGACTGCCCCGGCCAGGGTTTTTCATGGCCACTGGGCCCTGTGTTCTGGCCGGAGCCCTGCAGGAAACAGAGCCTCTGTGGCTGCCAGCCGTTTATTTACACACATTCCTGCCTCAAATTGAATTAATGAGCGTAATTTAACTCCGGTGATGTCCTCCAGCTTCCCTTCCCCGGTGCCCCCCCCCCCCGGGGGGCCTGCTTCCTTTCTCGCTCCTGGCCCGGAGGCTTTGCTGGAATGGACTCAGCCTCAGGGAGCACGGAGGACTCAGCCTGGGGCTTCTTCACTTGTAATGTCCCGTGGACCACCTGGGGCTCTGGTGGAAAATGCAGATTCTAGCTAGCTGGGGCCTGAGAACCAGCATTTCCAGAGGCCCTCTCTCTGGGGAGGCAGAGGTGGGAGGCCAGGGAGCAGGGTGGGCGAGGTTGCCAGACCGTGGGGGTCACAACTCGAGTAGCAGGGTTATTGAAAGACTCATCTGCATAGAATACAACAGGCAACATCTGGGTGAGTGAACAAAACGGTAATTAATGTTAACTTCTGGACTTTCTGATCAACCTAACAGAACATAAGGTTCATCAGAAGTGCATCCTCGGGGGGCCTGTTTACCTTATCTATTTTTCCCACGTGTGCACGACAAACACAGAGTAAGTCAAACCACAAGTCCTATTAACCTCCAACACAGTCCTATGCAAACTCCGGCCTAGGAGCTGAAGAAAGTGGACCAGCAATGCCGGGGCCCTCGACTTTTACACAAGAAGCAAAAGCAACTCCACATTAGAAACGCTAGCGAGGCTGTGGTTAGATGCAGGAGGTCTGTTTATTGCACTGGGCAGGCCGGTGAGGAATTTCCTGCCTGCCATGCCAAAGGCAGAGTGCAAGGAACTTTCTCTGAAGTGCGTGCAAGAAAACCAGCAGATCTCCTGTGTATTCACACATTGTACACCTCAGCTCGTTATCCCTGGCAAAAATCCCTCCGAATTCTACCAAGTGTGAAGAGAGGATTAAAAAAGGGGAGCAGAAAGAAAAACATTCCTCTTGAAGCAAAAGAAAGCGAATGGATGGATTTGAAAACCAGTGTCGATGTGTTGGATTTTGTTCTTCCTGGACACGAATACATGTAGTATCTCCAGCAATAAATATCCTTAACCTTGGACCCAAAACTGTTTGCCCAGGTCCGCACCAACTCAATATCTGGCTGCTTCAACAGAGAAAGGCTTTCATGTCGAATTTTGCACAGAAAAGTAGATTTGAGGAATTTTTTTTTTTTTTGAGGAAAGATTGAATTTATCATGAGACATATTTCATGGAGAAACCAGTAAAATGAACCACCTTTTTACCCAAACCACAAAAACGGCAAATTCCTTTGCTAGAAAAGTTGGCTGCTTCTGTTGAAAAGATTAACTTATGCTTTTGGGAGCGTGCAGGGGTAGATGACATTACCCCTAGTAACAACTAAAGAGTAGCTCCCAGGGGAGGAAAAATGATAGCTTATCAATACTCTTCCCTTCTTGCAAAGGTTCTTCCAATACACGTGTATAAATAGACCTAAATGTAGTCTAGAAAGGTTCTCATAATGCCTAAATCCTGCCGCATCAACAAAATTCACCTCAAACCTTTCATTACCACTTAAGGCCTCTTGTGAGGAGTATGGCTGGGGAGCAACTGCCTTAGTTTTTATAACCAATTTGCTCGATCTGAAACAACCATAGTGTTTTAAGTAATACAGTGAAATAATGCTCACTGCACTTTTTCCTGTCTCCTTTTTGGTTGCTGCTGACGACAGTATCTCGAGAAAACAAGGAAATTAATGCTTTTTAATCGGATGGAACGTTTAGCTACTCCACTGGAAGCGAGTGTGCCGAGTCAACCCTCTGTGGATTAGTCTTGAAGCACGAGGAATATCTGACATCTGATTATCCATCACAGTCCCTCTGCCCCAAACAGGCCATCCCATGGGCAGGCCCTTGCCCCTGAAGCTTTTGTCTAGGATGCCACCTCCTCCTTACCATCTACCTTTTTTAAGTGGACTAAGCTCAAGCTACCTTTTTTCCCCAAGCTCTGGGCCTCCGTGAGTTTTCTTACAAGGATGACTCTTGCTTTGTCTATGCTCATTATCGAGTAAATATTTTTAACCGTACTTCTTAAACTTGTTCCAATTATCTGCTCAAGAAGGCAAATTTGTCTTCTTGACAAAAGAAGCTGCTCAGGAAAAGGTCGAGGATTCTCCTCCTAACTCCTGTTTTCCTTCTTGTATTGAAGGAGAACGTGGGTGTTTGCCAGCAGCGTTCTAAAACGCATTTGAGCCAGTTCATAAAAAGTCTGTGAGAAGAACCACTGCCTAAAGGCAGCTGCTGGGGCATGGCTTTTGGGAGACCGGAGCTTGCCTGTCCATCAGATGCTCCTGCCCGCACTTGGGTGCCTCAAGGATGACCTGCAGTGGCGGAGTCCAAAGTCCATCGCTAGCAGAGGCGCACGGCCAATGGCAGCAGCGCTGGGCGTGTGCTGACCATGTGGTCCCGGGTTAGCTTCTGTGCGTCCTACCAGCTTTCTGAGCCTGGGTCTTATGCCTTCCCATACATTCCCTTATGCCTCTACTTATTGCTTTTCTGTTTATTACATCAGTCACGATTTTTTTTTTTTGTTTTTTCACTGCAACCACAGACCCTGACTGGTATAATTAATAAAGAAAAGTTTAGCATATTTGGGTTATAGCCCCCGACTGGCAAAGTCAAGGCCAAAGGCCCAGAGAGCAGCCTCCTCTCCCTTAGGAGACTTCACTTGGTGCCACCGCTGGAGATATTTTCCTGGGAGCACAGTAAAGAATTTCTAAAAAAGAGACCCTAGCAGGGAACAAGAGTTTAAGTTTATTTTTAATTTCCATTTTTATTCAATGTTTCCAAATAAAGAGTTTAAGTTTTAAGGTATTTCCAGAGTCTTGACTCTGAGTTCACTGAGAGTCTTGTCCTCAAGGCCAAATGCTCTCTGCCGTCCTGCCATTTAGACACGTCCTGTAGACCATGTATGCATGCATGTCGTCGGTGCTGATAATATAAAAATGTCTGGTATGAGACTGGTGACGTCATGCTGTAACTGCTGTAGTACGCATACAAATGACACAGCTGCTCACAGTGAAAATGAATGTTGTGTCGGCGGCCATGTCACCCTGAGCAAGCCCGATCCCGTCTGATCTCGGAAGCTAAGCAGGGTTGGGCTTGATTAGTACTTGGATGGGAGACCACCTAGGAAGATTAGGTGCTGTAGGCGTAAAAAATAAAAAAAAAAATAAGGGATTGCAAACTGACAAGGTTCTTGCAATCTGTGAAGTCAACCAAGGGCTGCCTCGCCTAAAAATAAATAAATAAGGAAAAATTTTTTTAAAAAAGAAAATGAATGGTGTCGGGTCGATCTCTGGGCGGGCTGGGTGGAGCTCTGGTGGTGAGGGAGGGACAGGTCCAATTCCACGTTGTGTGACGGGAGGGCGGTGACGCCCCCGGACTGAGCGGGAACGAGAGGGAAGGAGTTGGGGTCAGAAGAACCACGAGTTGTCCTTTCGCTATTTCAGAGCGTAAGGTGCTGGGAGGCCGAGCATGTGGAAGACACGGAATTAGTTAAAATTATTTAGATGCACCACACGGTTATCGTCCTATAGCGTTATTCATTTGCTTTGTTACAGACTATACAACAAGCGAGTAACCGGCCTGTCTGAGGGGCCAGACTGACGATGACTGGGGAGGGACAGCTCGTTTCCTGTACACTCTGGCCCCCCCACTTCCCCTTCAGTCACAGTCACCCATTCGGTAAACAGTCTTCCACATGCATACGACATCTTCAAGAAGTTTTCCATCTGATGGTTATCACTGAAAACCCGTTTTTCTCTGGTGTTGAGTGGAAGCGAGTGGCTCCCAATCTACCTACCAAACTAGTCATCTTCTTAGGCAATCTTCTAAGACTGACATATGCATTTCAGGTCTTGAGGGTTGTCCTTTCACGTACGATTGACACTGTTAGGAAGCCACCAGAAAAGGAGCATTTGCACGTAATAAGTAATGTCTTGAATGAGTTTTTAATGAATAAAGCGACGTTTCAAGCCATGTCTGAAGGGCTGGGGGCTCATGAAATGACCTCAGAATTCATGGCAATTGTGATTTTAGTGGTAAACCCAAGAAGCGTTGGTTTTGAGAGGGCTCTCAACTTGTCAATTATCAGAAGTTGCTTCTCTTCTATTGAGATTTGATTGAGATATGATTGACATATACCATTATATTACTTTAAGGTATACGACATAATGATTCGATATATGTATATACTGCAAAATGATCATCACAGTAAGTCTAGTTAACATCCATTGCCTCGCAGAGTTACACACTTTTTCTTGGGATGAGAGCGTTTAAGATCTATTCTCTTAGCAACTTTCAAATTTACAATACAATATGATGAACTATAGTCACCATGCTGAACATTACATCCCCAAGACTTATCTTGTAACTGGAAGTTTGTACCTAAAGTTGCTTCTCGATTTTATATTTCCTGTTCAAAGTAAACTATCTGATATAATGAGCTATTTTCTAAAATCATGATCATCTCAGAGATTTAAAAATCTCAATAAGTTTACATTTATAGAAAATATTATAAGGCCTTAACGCAATATTGAATTCTCTTTTGATGGTGGAAGGATTAAAAAATAACTTTTTACAGCCCAGACTAGGGTAATTCCTTTTAGATTTGTTTTAACCGATACAGCCATCAGAAAAAATAACACAAAATAACTTTCATGTGCCCTCTATTTCCTTTTCTTTCTAAAAACTATTTTTCCTACATTAATCATAAAATGGCAAAATTCCGACTTACTATGTTACAGGACCTTTATTCACTGTCGATCTTACTCTTTCTTGATGCTACATCGAGGAAAATTTCTCAACGACGCCGTAATTTCCTTCCGTGAAAAATTTACACCTTCCTTCAGGTGTCACTCTCCCCCCTGACCTCCTCCGTCACGCTGAGACGCCCCCTCCACCTCATATCAATCACCTTGCCCTCCACCTGCCACTTTTCCCCACCTGAGCTTCTCCTGGTTCTCCTGGACAGAATTACTTTCCTTACCGCTTTTTTTTCTTTTAATTAAGATGCCGTGCTTAAGGGACGAACTTTTTGAATCTGGAACCTTTTCTTCTCTTGTAACAGCACTTGACTTTACACTAAAATTTTATGCCCCTTCTTGGGTCTCGGTGCCAGATCCACGCATGCTTTAATCCTTTTCTCAGGCAATTCATGAGCCCAGACTGACTAAGGGACGATCCTCCAGCAAAGGCCTATTTCTTCCATGAAGTCATCCTGGATTTGTCAGAGGCCAGTTGCTAACTAAACTCTACCAAAGCCTGACATTTTCTTAACGAAACCTCCTCTCCAACTCTGTGCTTATATTTTTTACTCCAAAAATACCAATCACTTCAACATAATGATGAAAATGCTGCCCAATGAAGTATTGGTTTAGGGAAGATACACTTTTGCTAGAACTCTCTGTGATCCACTACTATCTCCATCAGTTTTATCTCCCACAATAAAACCACTGGACAATGATTATCTTAGTACTTCCTTGAATTAGGCACTCGAAAAATCCATTTTGATTCAATTTTTGCCTTTTCTTTAATATCAGTTTCAAAATAAACATTTTCCAGGAAGTAATTAAACTTTATTATTCATCCTTTATAGATACTAATATCTATGAATGTTATGCCCCAGATATCACCCATGTAGCTTAAATAGTTTGACTAAAATTTTAACTGGAAATGTTCTAAATCTTTTTTAACTGGAAATCATTCTTTTGGCAGAAAAACTGCATCATTTGTGCTACTGTTTTTTTTTTTTCCTTGAGCATACTTTTCTTAAGAAAAATACTAACTTCGTTAATTGATCAATTACTTATTATGTGCAGATCCTGTACAAGGCTGTTTTCAACTGTCTGAATACTTGGCATCTGCTTGTGTTATCTATTCAGCAAAAAGATATTAAGCACAAGGCCAACTACACTTCCCAGTTCTACGTGAGAGGTGCTTAATTCATTTAAATATTTACTGAATGCCAGAAAAAACGAGAGGTAGGTGCCAAGGGTACGTTGAAGAGCATTCATTCACTTTCCTCATAGAGCTTACTGTTTAGGGGAAGAAACTGACAGTAATTATAAAATCACTTAAATGTAAATTTTGAAAAATTGTGGTAAAACATAACAATTTGCCATCTTATACATTTTTTAAGTATGTAGTTCAGTAGTATTAACTGCATTTACACTGTTGTGTGACAGACCTCTCAAACGTCTTCATCTTGCACAACTGAAACGTTGTACCCACTCAACACAAAACTCGTTTGTCTCTCTCTCTAGCTCCTGGCAACACCATTCTACTTTCTGTCTCTATGAACTTGACTATTCTAGGTATGTCAGATAAGTGGAATAATACCGTCTTTTCTTTTTGTGACTGGCTTATTTCACTTAGTATAATGTCCTCAAGATTCGTTCACATTATAGCATATGGCAGGATTTCTTTCTTTTTAAAGGCTGCATAATAGTCCATTGTATATTTAGATCACATTTTGTTTATCCACTCATTTGTCAATGGACATTTGGGTCGCTTCTACATCTTGGCTACTGTGAATACTGCTGTTATGAACAAGTGTGAGCAAATATCTCTTTGAGATCCTGTTCTCAATTCTTTTGGGTACATACTCCAAAATGTAATTGCGGGATCGTATGGTAGGTCCATGTTTACTTTTTCAAGGAATCTCCATACTATTTTCCACAACAATGCACTATTTTACATTCCCACCAACAGTGCACAAAAGTTCCATTTTTTCACATTTTTGCCAATAGTTCTTTTCTTTCTTTCTTTCTTTTTTTTAAATAGTGGCTGTCCTAATGGGTATACGGTGTTATCTCATGTACGAATGTAAATTTTTAATCGAAACAAAGGAAAGGTGAATTGTTTTAAGAGAATGCGTACTAGGAGGTTTTAAGCTGGCCGGGGATGCAAGGAAAGGCGTCCTCAGGAAGTAATGACTCCTCAGCCCTCTGAGAACTCTGTGAGCAATAGCTTCGTGGAGGAGGGTGACCAGGGCACTCAGGAAGTGAGGTGAGTAGGTGCAAATGCACTGTGAGATCACAAGCAGGATACGCCGGCACGTGAGAGAAAACCAGTGAGGGCGAGAGAAGGAGATGATGACAGAGGCCACGGTCAGGGCTGAACAGGACCTATGGGGCCAGGTAAATGACCTGACAGATTGGGTGCTAAGAAGCTAGTCGTGAGGCTACTGCAATGGTCCGTGCAAGAAATGCTTCAGCACTAGCTGGATGGGACCAGAACCGGATGGAAGGAGACGTATGTAAGAGATATTCAGGAGGCAAAAAATGATAGTGCTTGTATTCAGCATAATGATGGGGGAAGGGCCTGAAACTCTAGAAAGATCGAAGGATGAAAGGTTTATACAATGTTAGGAATCAATTAAGTCAAATAATAATCGTATTCAGAAACTGCCACTCATCGAACAAATTAACCATTTGTTAGGAGCTGATCTAAATTATTTTGGGTGGCATTGGTCATTACTGCTCGGCTGGTTGCAGGATGACATAAATGTGTCTGACCTCTTCCTTCCCACGTTCAGGAGGAAATGGTTGGAATATTGGCCAACGCTTTGCAAAAATTACTTGAAGTCAGATCCGTGCTTTATGAATCTTGAAAGCGATTAATAAGCACAGATTAATAGCTCCGTTGTCCTCACATTTTATTTTTTAGGGAAAGCCTTCTGTAAGAGCCGAGACCCTTTTAACTGCAAGTGACGGAAATGCTAGTCAGGTGGTGACACTCGGGGGCAGGGCAGGCTCTTGGAGGACCTGGAAGCTGGGTGTCCCCCCTCTCATCCTGCCTGCACCACGTTTAGCTCTGGAGAGTGAATCTGTGTTTCCAAACCTCTGTGGGTGAAGAGCTGCTCTGTCCCATACAGTAGCCACTGGCCGGAAGCGGCTACCGGGCACTTGAAACAGGTCTCGTCTGACTTGCGATGGGCTCTGTGTCTCGCATACGCACTGGATTTCAGAGAGTGAGTACGAAAACAATGTGAGCCATCTCCTTAAGAACTTCTTTTAATGCTGATTCCATGTTGATGTGATAATACTTTGGAAATGTTGGGCTAAATATATTAATGAAACTAATTTAACCTGTTTCTTTTTACCTTTTTAATGGGGCCACTAGAAAATTTAAATTTGTGAGTGTGTCTATATTGGACGACATTCCTCTGGAACATTTGACTCGAAGCCATTTTGAATCATTGGTGCCGAGAAAGAGGCCTCTCTCAGAAAAGCCACCATTTCCTTCCAGCTTTGTTTCGGACAATGAGTTCTGCTCCGGCCTGTCTTCTCTTTCTTGGGTGGGCGAGGACGGAGAGGGACATACTGAAGGCGACGAAGAGTGGGCGATGTCCCTTGGCACTCTGACCTGGGAGACTCGTAGTAGGACATTCGCATTTGCCAGCTGCTTCTCCGCAGCATGACGATGATGGCCAATTTTCTGGAAGGGGCTGGAGAGTTCTCTCTATCTTAACTTGATCCAGCCAGTTCTATCTTTTGTGTCTGTAATTTATCAACTTTTTCATTAATTAAGACTCTTTTCAAAAGTAACACAAGTCCAGCTTGAATTGTCTTATGGGGAAATGGTAATGCATTGGCTTAAGTGTGCCCCAGAGTTCAGAGGTGGCCGGAGCTTCAGGCAGAGTGGGACCCACGGGCACTTCACTGCCGTCATCTCGCGGTTCGGTTTTCCTCTCGCACTCAGTTCGGTCCAGCCAGGTGCTCTCTCTGTGGCTCCTGGCGACTCCAGGTTGACATCATTCCTTATCACAAACCTTGCAATAAGACGGCT
>NW_011889053.1:697913-700371 GCF_000151845.1 Pteropus vampyrus | reverse complement strand
GATCGAAGCGAGCCTGCTCTGGGGCAGGGCCCCTTGCACGAGCTGTGGTGTGTGGGTGCAGACTGGGCGAAGGAGAGTGGCTGGTGGGGACAAACAGCCGCGTGAGTCCCCACGCCACGGAACGTTAACCTGAGGACAAGCCCCGTCCTGGCCCTCAGCAGGCCTCTGTCCTACAGAGATGTTCTGGAAGCACGGCTGAGCAGAGATGGCCACCGACGTGTCTCGGCGTGGCTTGCCTCCTGGAACACAAGCAGCTCGGGAACAAGATCCCTCCTCCTATGTCTTACGTGGAAAGTAGGCGGGCCTGAGCTCTCACTAGGCTGCTCGGCCCAGGCGCAGGCAACACCTTGGGAAAGGTTCCAGGGTGGGAAACTGACAGCCCCCCACCCCCTTTCCTTTTAGTCTATGGGGATTTGCATTGTGTATACATAAGCGCGGGTAGAAAACTCAAATCCAGTCCTGCATTTAGGAAAAACAAAAAACAAAAAACAAACCAAGCTGTCATATGCCAGAAACTGGTGGGAGCCTGGAGCTTGGGACTGTGGACAAGGTTAGCAGCCTGTAGGCTTTGAAGTGAAAGCTTCTGCCTCGTTTTACTAGCAATGAAAGAAATTTTCAAAGGGAAAAGCGCCCATGTGGGTGAGGAGCATTTTTCCACGGTGGACGAGGTAATGCCTTCGGCATAATTCTCCATTTGAGAAGCGAGTGCCCTAAAGCCACAACTGGCACTGGCTGCCGTGTCTCACACGACCACCGCCCACGAGAAACACGTCCGTCGTGAATACTTTAAATTCTTCTCATATCACACCCAGCACTGGCTTACACATTGTCATGGAGTAATATTTACGATATTTTAGGTGTTTTAGAGCAGTGATTCACAAATTAGAATAGGGAAAGAATAGCCTGGAGATTTATTAAAATTCAGAGGCTGGGGCCTCACACCCAGAGATTCTGTGTGTGTGTGTGTGTGTGTGTGTGTGTGTGTGTGTGTGTGTGTGTGTGTTGCAAGTATTTTTTTGGGGGGTTGTCATTTTAACAAGCAATCCACATGATTCAGAATATAGATTTAATGGACCTTATAGAGAAATATCATATATAGAACTTATAAAATATTAAAATTCTATGGCCAAGACAATTGGGAATTTAAATCACCATATTTCTATTTATAAAAGTTCAAAAATAATTGATCGTTCTAGGAAAAAAAGAGTCTACATGTTATACGTTTAGCACAGATTAGCTGATTACATCTTCACCACACCCCTCTGAGGTAACCAGGGTGGGTGATATTATTTTGACTTTTCCGATGAGGAAATTAATGCAGGTTAAGTGATTTACCAAAAGTTAGGAAGCTAGTTGGGACAGGTCTCTTGACGTCAGATAAGATGTCGTCTCCTCTGACACTCCTAAAGTGAAAAGCTCTGAGAAATAACATGAAGAAAATACAAGCACATCTCCTGACCCAGTTTTGCATCAAATTTTCCTCATCTCTCTAATTCAAAACTCTACTTCAGCAGGCAACTTTGAACTACAGGAAGCTTGTCATTTTCCACCATCAAGGAATGGCTTTGGGGACCCATTACAGAGCAGCTTATAACCCCTGGTCACGCTATTGGGAAAAAGAAAAACACATGGTCTCCTATGGTAAAACATCGTCACATGCATTTTCCCCAGCTGATGGCCATGGTATCACCCCCTCAGGATAGGCGTAGCATGAATTTTAGATTCTCTTCAGATCTAACTTTGGCTGAGAAAAATGGGAAAATGAGGCGTCTCTTAAACGCCCACGAATGTTGCATATTTTCAGGAGAGGAAGTGTATGGACGACTTCTTTGATTTCAGAAACTTCCGCTGGGACTTCCTGGCTCATTGTCTGGCCAGTTCACACACCGGATCGTGAGGTGCTTTAGGGAAGAAAGATAAAGACCCTTTGACAGTGGAAAACGACTCTCATTCTATGCCTTCCGTCCTCTGCCCTCCAGGGAAAACCTGCCTTCTCCCTCGTGAGAAAAACGCCAAATATAATGGACGAGACAAAGAAATATTTAATCAGCTCCGTTTAGGAAACCCCAGCAGGAACAATGCACCTTTTCAGCGGTTTATGATGTTATGAACAGACAACTTATGAATAGACAACGTCTTGTGTGCTGAGTCTGTCTCCGGCTCCTGGGTGAGAAATGCCGTTTGCCGTGAGACACTAGTTTCATTCTAGAGCTCAAAGGAACCATGTTCACTTGCCAAAAACCTGCTGCTTCATGAGCTACAAAAAAAAATGGTGTATGAAAATCACTAGAAATGTTCTTAAAATTATGATGAGGAGGAGGAGGATGATGATGATGAAGCAGCCTTTTCTCAGAGCGCCCCTTACTCCTAAGCCCTCAGCGACTGTCTCAGTCAAAATGCCACAGAAGGGGTGGCTTATCAGCAACAGAAACTGCTGGAGGTCAGAGATCGGGGTGCC
>NW_011889053.1:693677-697863 GCF_000151845.1 Pteropus vampyrus | reverse complement strand
ACTCCTAAAGTGAAAAGCTCTGAGAAATAACATGAAGAAAATACAAGCACATCTCCTGACCCAGTTTTGCATCAAATTTTCCTCATCTCTCTAATTCAAAACTCTACTTCAGCAGGCAACTTTGAACTACAGGAAGCTTGTCATTTTCCACCGTCAAGGAATGGCTTTGGGGACCCATTACAGAGCAGCTTATAACCCCTGGTCACGCTATTGGGAAAAAGAAAAACACATGGTCTCCTATGGTAAAACATCGTCACATGCATTTTCCCCAGCTGATGGCCATGGTATCACCCCCTCAGGAGAGGCGTAGCATGAATTTTAGATTCTCTTCAGATCTAACTTTGGCTGAGAAAAATGGGAAAACGAGGCGTCTCTTAAACGCCCACGAATGTTGCATATTTTCAGGAGAGGAAGTGTATGGACGACTTCTTTGATTTCAGAAACTTCCGCTGGGACTTCCTGGCTCATTGTCTGGCCAGTTCACACACCGGATCGTGAGGTGCTTTAGGGAAGAAAGATAAAGACCCTTTGACAGTGGAAAACGACTCTCATTCTATGCCTTCCGTCCTCTGCCCTCCAGGGAAAACCTGCCTTCTCCCTCGTGAGAAAAACGCCAAATATAATGGACGAGACAAAGAAATATTTAATCAGCTCCGTTTAGGAAACCCCAGCAGGAACAATGCACCTTTTCAGCGGTTTATGATGTTATGAACAGACAACTTATGAATAGACAACGTCTTGTGTGCTGAGTCTGTCTCCGGCTCCTGGGTGAGAAATGCCGTTTGCCGTGAGACACTAGTTTCATTCTAGAGCTCAAAGGAACCATGTTCACTTGCCAAAAACCTGCTGCTTCATGAGCTACAAAAAAAAATGGTTTATGAAAATCACTAGAAATGTTCTTAAAATTATGATGATGAGGAGGAGGATGATGATGATGAAGCAGCCTTTTCTCAGAGCGCCCCTTACTCCTAAGCCCTCAGCGACTGTCTCAGTCAAAATGCCACAGAAGGGGTGGCTTATCAGCAACAGAAACTGCTGGAGGTCAGAGATCGGGGTGCCGGCACGGTCGGGTTCTGGTGGGGACCCTCTTCAGGGCTGCAGACATCTTGTATCCTTAGCATGGCAGAAAATGAGTGAGCCAGCTCCTTGGCCTCTTCCTGTTGGGACGCTAACCCCATTCATGACGTAATCACCTCCCAAAGACCCTGCCTCCAACCCCGTCACCCTGGGGGTTAGGACCCCAGCATGTAAAATTGAGGGGGATCCATTCAGTCCAATCTAGAACCAAAGGGATGAGCATGGCTTGGGCATATTTTCGACAGTCCCCCCAAAACGCCAACTCCTGTTACTGACTACAGCTGAGCCCAGTTTCCATCTTTCTTTACAACTGCATATAATTCCTCTGGAGGCAGCAGCAAGCCTTTCTGAGAATTCAGGCTAGTTTTAGCCACTTTCCACCCACGCGATTTTTCAAAAGCGTTAATTATTATTATTATTTTTTTAATACTTTCCTACCAGTTTTCAAAGAATGACCAATCCGTTGGGTGGCAGACACCAAGTGAAAGAGTATTAAAGTTGGCTCAGGATTGTTTTTTTTTTTTTTGGCAGCCTGTCCCCCACCCAGAATTCTCCCATGAAGAAGGACTGCAAGTAATAAACAGCTTTTAGACGCAGACAGTGCATCGCCCACTCCGAAATCCTATGACACAAAGACTATACATCAGTTATCTTATTCAGCATCTGATGAAAACCTTGGCCAGCCATATTCAATTTCAAAACATCGTTCACCTCATGGAAACCAACCTACTAACAAAAAAGTTAAAACGACACGGTTTAAGTAAAAAAAATAAAAGTTTTTCTACCAAAGTGATGTGTGATTTAGTATACAATTTCTTTGCTTTTAGATGGTAGAAATCGCTCATTAAATTTCTTTAAAACATCCCCAACTATGGAAATTTCACCATGAAGCTGAGCCTTCAAAATCGCACAGGTCAGCGTGGGACTTGCGGCCTGTTGGGGACCGTGAGGCATGCGCGGTCCCCGCATTTGGAAAGTCAATCTCTCAATGGAAGTGAGAGTCAGGGACCAGCCCAACTCATGCACATTGGAGCCGGGGTGGCTGGTACAGGTGAGGGGGGCTTGCCGGGGGTCTCTGTTAAAGGCACTGGGACGGGATCTCAAGGAAGTCGACTGGCTCCATTGGCCATCACACAGCAGCGAGCCCATCCTGTGAGCTGTCACTCTCCTCTAATTTAGATAACCATCTACAGCAGCCGGCTACAGTCCCTTTCATTGTTCTACACGGTAAAATTCCCAAATGGAATATTTGTCAGACCTCACCCGCCCTTAACCAGAGGGAAGGAAACTGGGGCAGATAATTCTAGGTGCTGACGCCCTACCGAGTGGTCACCGTCACTGTGAATACTGTTCTTAGTTTGCTTTTTGGGGACACGTCATATTGTTTTAAAATATAACAAATATTTCCTTAAATGTACAAAGTCTCTGCTTGGACATGCTCATTACACTATATGAAAACGTCCTCAATTCATTCAGCGCTTTGTGATTTTCTCTGGTGCTTGGGTTTGGAAAAGAACTGAGAAGTGAGTATGTGCTTGTCCTCGTCCTTACAGAAAGCAGACATGCGTCAGGGGACACAGAAGCCCACTCCTGCTCAGCACCCACACAGAGAGGAGGCCCGGGGCACCCCGGGGTGCATCAGTTGACTGATTCACCAAGTAAAAAAGGCAAACAGTGCCACCCCCAGATACGGCCGCTGGACGTGCACCTGGGCTGGGGTAGACCCACGAGTTTTGGCTCATTTCTGCCGAGTAAGCGAGGCGAAGGAAGCAGCCCAAAGCTCCACACACAGGTCTGCCCCCGAAATAAATATCCCTGGCCAGGACCACTGGTGGCACAGTGGAAACCCACAGCCACTGTCTTCTTTCTCTCAGGTCTCGTCCCACAGCACCAGAATCCTCACACAAACGTGTGGGACGCACCCACGAAACAGCCAGGGGACCCAGCGCACGTCCTCTGCAAACAGCTGCCCCTAGAGCCGAGGGTGCTCACACTGGCCTGGAGAGAGGACCAGGCAGGCCTGTGAAGTGGGCCGTTGTCTATTTGGGGGAAGAACTGAGGGTCCAAGGAACCCATGGAATGGACTGGAAGTGTGGGTGTCGACTCTGTGTACCACGGGCGTCTCACCCTGTGAATGGGGCATAGCAGGCTGGAGATGGCCAGTACAGAGGCCTCGAAAGCATGGGGCCAGGGCAGCCCCTTGGTGGGGTCTCGGGCAGTGCTGGCTGTGGGCCTGTGGGTTGGCCTGGGTTCTATTTGTAAACTGAGTAGGTTGGAACCCCAGATTGCCAAGCTCCTCTCCAGCCCCGATACTGTGGGACTCTAATACCCAGCCTGTCACTGTCGATGGCTCAGTCTCCAACACCAGACAGAGATAATGTGAAACCAAATAAAATATATAATAAAATTCAAACAAGGGTAACAATTTTCATTCTCAGCCTCTCTAGTTTAAGAGATGAACAATGAGATATTCTGAATAATTAACGATCTGGTTAATAGAGTTGTTAGATTTCTCTTTCATAGGTGACTAATTATCAACTAATCAGAGTATAATAATACATTTAACCCCCAAACGACACTCGATCAACACATCTATTGGATTTTGAGCGACTCAAAACACCTCCAGCTTTCTAAGGGCTGGGAACTGCACTCACCAGAACTGTATCATTAACCCAGATTCATTACGGAAACGCGAATGTGCCAGGTCTGTCAGAGGATTTTGGTCAATGACTTTGACAATAGTTAAAATTTCAAATGCCATCTCTGTGGACTGGACAACCACTCTCAGTTGCTCTGATGTGGCATGTTTCTTTCTGGACATATTTTGAAGGTAGCAGGCAACACCAGCCCCTCCTGAAGCTCATCATTGTCACCAGACACAGAACCCCCCGCATGGAAACGCATTGGTGTCGTGAGACCCGCAAAGTCCACTCACAGTTGGGAGCACTGACCTGTCCTTTCATATCTGGAGCAATAGGAATGGTGGGCCAGAAGGTTGAGTAGACACCAAAGAACACCAGCCAGATCAGCACGCTTCCCCAGACAGCCAGGTGACTGAACTGCAGAAGAAAACGCACACTCAGGCATGGCCTCGCTGCTGGCCCGGGGA
>NW_011889053.1:685937-693627 GCF_000151845.1 Pteropus vampyrus | reverse complement strand
CCCGTCCCACAGCACCAGAATCCTCACACATACGTGTGGGACGCACCCACGAAACAGCCAGGGGACCCAGCGCACGTCCTCTGCAAACAGCTGCCCCTAGAGCCGAGGGTGCTCACACTGGCCTGGAGAGAGGACCAGGCAGGCCTGTGAAGTGGGCCGTTGTCTATTTGGGGGAAGAACTGAGGGTCCGAGGAACCCATGGAATGGACTGGAAGTGTGGGTGTCAACTCTGTGTACCACGGGCGTCTCACCCTGTGAATGGGGCATAGCAGGCTGGAGACGGCCAGTACAGAGGCCTCGAAAGCATAGGCCAGGGCAGCCCCTTGGTGGGGTCTTGGGCAGTGCTGGCTGTGGGCCTGTGGGTTGGCCTGGGTTCTCTTTGTAAACTGAGTAGGTTGGAACCCCAGATTGCCAAGCTCCTCTCCAGCCCCGATACTGTGGGACTCTAATACCCAACCTGTCACTGTCGATGGCTCAGTCTCCAACACCAGACAGAGATAATGTGAAACCAAATAAAATATAAAATAAAATTCAAACAAGGGTAACAATTTTCATTCTCAGCCTCTCTAGTTTAAGAGATGAACAATGAGATATTCTGAATAATTAACGATCTGGTTAATAGAGTTGTTAGATTTCTCTTTCATAGGCGACTAATTATCAACTAATCAGAGTATAATAATACATTTAACCCCCAAACGACACTCGATCAACACATCTATTGGATTTTGAGCGACTCAAAACACCTCCAGCTTTCTAAGGGCTGGGAACTGCACACACCAGAACTGTATCATTAACCCAGATTCATTACGGAAACGCGAATGTGCCAGGTCTGTCAGAGGATTTTGGTCAATGACTTTGACAATAGTTAAAATTTCAAATGCCACCTCTGTGGACTGGACAACCACTCTCAGTTGCTCTGATGTGGCATGTTTCTTTCTGGACATATTTTGAAGGTAGCAGGCAACACCAGCCCCTCCTGAAGCTCATCATTGTCACCAGACACAGAACCCCCCGCATGGAAACGCATTGGTGTCGTGAGACCCGCAAAGTCCACTCACAGTTGGGAGCACTGACCTGTCCTTTCATATCTGGAGCAATAGGAATGGTGGGCCAGAAGGTTGAGTAGACACCAAAGAACACCAGCCAGATCAGCACGCTTCCCCAGACAGCCAGGTGACTGAACTGCAGAAGAAAACGCACACTCAGGCATGGCCTCGCTGCTGGCCCGGGGAGGCCACCCGCAGAGTCCTCTGTGCCCCAGCCAGCTTCCCTCATGGAAAGATTTTGACAGCTCTCCTGTCTTGGAGAGTTCGTTCTGTCTCTCCGTTTTCATTGTTTTTGCAATGGATTTGAGTAACTAGTGGCCCCGAGCTACCCTGAAGGTGATGGAGCCCTGGCTGTCACAGTTGACCTCCCCCCATGTGAGTCCCGGGCCTTGCCAGGTGCTCCCATCCCGATCTGCACAGAATGAGGTCTCAGTAATTCAGTAAGAGCGCACGACCAACGGTCAAAACGAACAGGAGACTTTTATTGATCATTCTGAGGCTTCGACTGTTCTTTTCATTTTCGAAAGAACTTAAAAAAAAAATCTAGAATGAATGTTGTATCTTAACGGCCTCCGCTTTAAGCAGCTGCTGAAGTTTTTGTTTGTCCCCTGAATGTGATGAGACTTGACTTCTTCCTCACTTCCGCCTTCCATGACCTAACCCATCGCCAAGGTCTGTTTGTTAGCCTTTTAAAACAAAACACATCTAGCATCTTAGCACTTCTCACTACCTCCTCCTCTAAGAGCTACCTTCACCTCTCACCTGGGTTAATTGTCTACCTTCACCTCTCACCTGGGTTAATTGTCATTGTCTCTCAATGGAGTCCCTGACTCCATATCAATCTCCAACCCCTCCCCCACTGTCTCAACACAGGATTAGGTGCCTATGTGAACAGCAGTGACAGAAAATCATGAAACAATGGTTATAATCCCCAAACATCGGAAATAACCCAAATGTCTAAAATTGGGGACTGATTAAATAAGTGACAGGATATCAATAAAACTTAATACTCTTTAGTCGTGAACAACGATTTTGTAGAAGTATACTTTAAGGGATGATAAATGTTCATGATATGCATTTTAATGTAAGAACATTATAAAACTACGTGTTCGTAATGCATTATCTTTTAAAATACACACAGCAAAGCACGGAAGGTCGTACAGCAAAGTATTAACAGTAACTGTCTCAGTACAATTATGTAAATTAAAAATTCTTTTTGTCCCATATTTTGTGTGTGTATTTTTTTTTTTTACAACGTGCATACACGTTTGCACATATACATCTAAAATGAAATGAGTATTAATAGCTTGGAGTTGTATTAAGTGTCAAGGAAATGACTCATGAGGAGATTCTGGATTGCGAATTTGCCTGGATAAAGAGCAAACCACAATTTTCACATGCAAAATTTAAAATAAGATAGCTGGATATTGTTTATTGTTTTTCCAAGAAAGGCTTAAAAAGATATCATACCAGGAAAAAAAAATCTATACCGAATTGAGAAATAATTCTAGAGAAAACTTACTTTAGTCCAAGCCGTGGTCTCCAAACCAGCTTTCAGACAGACGGTGACAACGACGTACTGTGAAAAGACAGAAGCATTTGGAACACATATTATCTTCAGAAAGCTATTTTTATTTTCCAAGAGAAGCCTCTATTCTCCCCTCCAGGCAGTCTCTCCAAGGCAGCCGTGCTTTGTGCTTCGAAAGTGCCATCTCAGAAGCTAAATCTCCAGAAGTGAGTTTTAGGGACATCCAGGCAGCTTTACCTCAAGAAAAGTGGTCATTTTACTGACTATCTTCTCACAAGGAATAGCTACTTTTGCTCTTTACTTACGTTGGAAGATTCGGGAGAGATCAGCTTTCCTCGGTGTTGTTTCTGTGAAAGGGTCATTTGGAGAATGGGGAACTGAGTAAATCACCTGTCCAGAGATCCTGACTCTGCATCATCTCCACTAACACAGGAGGTGAGTGTGTCACAACCATTCGGAGCTTTAAGGAGTCTAGATTATGTGGTTTAAGGATTAGAAATAAATGAGAATGGGGAAGGCCTTATGTAAAAGGTTTCGAGAGGCAGAATCCACACGCGTGCCGTTTAAGAATGGTTCCGTAAGCAGGGAAATAAACTTACTGTGTAAACAATATTTCCGACAAATAAATAGTCTGAGGCATGACCATTGGCCAACGCGGTATCTGAAAAACAAAGAAGTTACTATTAACCTCTGGAGCACAGTATTGCAGGTCATTTTATTCAGAATGTAAAAACAACAACAATGACAACAAAAAAACACAAAAAACAAAAACACTTTAAAACATTTATGAAAATGTAAGGGAATTTTGAAAACTACATTATCTGTGATTCTAATGCCTCTTCTTTCTAACTCTGAATTTTTTCCCATAGTATATTTTCTGCAAATGAAGCAAACAAAATCAGGTTTGCGACAAACCAAGCAACCAACCAGACAGTTGCTCGGCATTGAAATTTACAGTTTTATAATGGTTAAAATCTCCCTTTACTGGGCTAAAAAAATAGAAATACAATAAGAACATATTGGCCTATGTTTATTAATGCCAGTATTAGGCCTTTTCCAAGGGTTTATTTATTATTCGTCTTTAATTTTTGCTAATTTGGAATTATAGGCCAATAAAAAAAGATAACTACAGGAATACAAAATCAATTCATGATTACTGAGTTCTAAGAACTTTGGAGGATATTCTTTAACCTTGTTCACAAATGCAACTGCACGAACTTCTAGAGTTTGTAAATTGAGGAAATGCAAACGACCGGATGAGAGACGACTAGAAAATACAACTAGGATTCTGAAGCTTTAATTTTCATATCTTTTCCTCTTGTTTAAGGATGACTATTATACTGTATGGAACCATCATTAAGGCAGAACTTTAATAGGATTGTCTAATTCATGTCAGCAAGCCTGCTGTGAAAATGCTGGTTTTTATCCCGAGGGGGTCAAAGCCTGCTTTAGGATCAGAAGTAGTTTCTTTAGGTGACAATGCCAATCTCCTTCTATTCTCTTTTATGCTCAAATTCAGATCTGTGGCCTACAGGCTATGTGCATGGGGATTTTTGTGTTCAAATTTCAAGCCAGTGGCTGCTACCCACACGCATTAGGGCTCACTGATTTACCCATCTGCTCGTTGAAGAATACTACTCAAGAATCAAGATCTGCTCAGTTTTTCAAAACATGGTCATAATTAAGTCACATCACAGGTAGGGCCTGGCAATCCCGGAGCCCTGGATCCAGCTTCAGGGCACACCCATCCTCCTCATTAGAGAAAGGTAGATTCGTGGATCAGAAAAGGTTACCCTGCAAAGCGATCATGGCTATAGCACGTGCAGACCTGAACTAAGGGATGTGAAAACTGAAGGGTTAACCTAGGAGAACAGAGGGAGGAGAGATATGATCACAGACTGAAAAGGGAAGGATCTCAAAGCTGAGGGGAGAGGCGGTGAAGAGAACCTGAAGCTTAGCCAGGGTTTCAATCAAAAGGGAAGGAAGGAAAAAATTCAAAAGGTAACGAAGAAGCTAAATTAACCTCAAGAAAGCAACAGGTTGACGTATTAGTGAACTGGCCATTCAAAACTGTGGAGGTGCACTTTTTGGTAACTGGCCCTAAGATTGTTTTAATAATAAAGGTGACACTTTTGAAGGCATGGCTCGATGAAGAAACACTTGACGTTAGACAGGCGGCCATTTCTTTGATTCTAACATAGATTATTGGCTTGAAAGGGGTAACATTACGCTTTCATTCACGCAATGAATATTTATGTGAAGCCTACTTTGTGCCAGATATTATTACAGGAACTAGGGTGACAAGGTCCCTGTGTCAGGGGGCTCTCACTGCAGTGAGGGACACAGCAATGAACACACGAGCAAATAGATAGTCAACAAAATGCCAGGTGCGGTAAGTGCTCCAGAGAAACAGAAGGTAGGCTAACGAAACAGTGTGGCAGGGGCTGCTATTTTAGATAGGGAGTTCGAGAAAAATCTTTGTGATAAGGTAACATCCGAGCAGATCTGAGTAGTAGGAAGAAGTGATTATCGAGGGGAAGAGTGTTCCAGGCAGAGAGACGCTGCCACCTGTCTGCATGTAGACATCGACGAGCTCAAGGACCACCACAGGGTCCGGTTGGGCTGGAGACCCTGAGCGAGTGCTCGGACAGTTAGAAGGGGCAGGTTAACGTGGGCCACGGTGAGGAGTTGGGGTTTTGTTGCTAATTGCAGCAGGAAACCACCGGGGGATCCTGAGTAGAGAGCGAATTGGCATGAGTTACACTTTAAGGGAACGGTCGGCTTTCATGGAAGCTTAGATCTTGGAGAAACCAAAACCGGAGTACCAGTAAATGTGGTGTGGAAATGACTGTAGCAATCCATCCGGGAGGGTGACACTGTTGGCGTGTAGAGCTGTGTCCGATATGGTAGTCACTGGCTGCTGTCGTTGCTTACATTCAGATTAATTAAAATAGAATAAAAACGTAAAAACTCAGTTCCTGCCGGGGGCTGGGGAGGACAGGGAGAATGAGGATTTATTGCTTGATGCACAGAGTTTCAGTTTAGGGTGATGAAATAAGTGTGGAATAGATAAGGGTGATTGATGGCTGTGCAATGCTCTGAGTGTAATTAATGTTCTCTGAACCATACACTTAAAATAGATCACAGAAAAACACTGCACGACTCTTAGAAGAAAACATAGGAGTAAATCTTTATAACCTTAGATTTGGCAGTGGGTTCTTAGATGTGACACTAAAATTATAGTGACATAAATAGATAGATAGATAGATAGATAGATAGATAGATAGATAGATAGGACTTCATCAAAAATGGAAGCTTTTGTACTTCAAAGGATACCATCAAGAAATTGAAAAGACAACAGGACTGGAGTAAATATTTGCCAATATTTATCTGATAAGGAACTTGTATCCAGCATATATAAAGACTTACAACTCAACAATAAAGACAAATAACTCAATTTAAAAACAGGCAAAGGTGTCTATGGCCATGCTACCCTGAACAAGCCCAATCCCGTCTGATCTTGGAAGCTAAGCAGGGTCAGGTCTGGTTAGTACTTGGATGGGAGACCACCTAGGAAGACCAGGTGCTGTAGGCGTAACAAATAATAAAAAAATAAAGGATTGTAAGCTGACAAGATCCTTGCAAATAATAAAAAAATAATGGATTGTAAGCTGACAAGGTCCTTGCAGTCTGTGAGGTCAACCAAGGGTTGCCTTGACTAAAAAATTAAATAAATAAATAAGAAAATAAAAATAGGCAAAGCCTCTGAATAGACATTTTCCCAAAGATACACAGATGGCTAATAAGTGCATGAAGAGATGCTCAACATCACTATCCATCCAGGAACTACAAAATCAAAAGCACGATGAGATAGCATTTAATACCCACGAGGGTGGTGACACTAAAAAAGACTGGAACAGGAGGTGGCAAAGATGTGCTGAAATGATAACCCTCATACACCGTGGTTGGGAAGGTAAAATGTTGCCGTCACTTTGGAAAACTGTCAGTCAGCTCCTCAACAGGTTATGCATAGTCACCACATAACCCAGCAAGTCCAGTCCTGGGTACACGCCCAAGAGAAATAAAAACAGATGAAACACACTAAAACTTGCATATAGAATGTCCACAGCAGCATTATTCACAATGGCCATCGACATGTGAATGGAGAAACTGTGGTATATCCATACGATAGAATATTACGGAGCGCTAAAGAGGGATGAAGTCCTGACACACGCTACGACACGAATGAACCTTGAGCATCTTATGCTGAGTGCAAGAAGCCAGTCACAAAAGGCCAGCTACTCTATGATGCCACTCGTATGGACTGTTCAGATTAGACGAATCTATAGAGACAGAAAGTAGATCAGTGGTTGTCAGGAGCTGGTGGTATCTGGGGAGAAATGGGTAGTGACTGCTAATAGGTGTGGGGTTCTTTAGGGGGCCATGAAAACCCTTGAACGTTAATTAAGGTCATAGCTGCACAACTATGTGACAATATTAAAAACCACAGAACTGTACACTTTGAATGGGTGAATTGTGTGGTAGGTAAATTACGTATCAATAAAGCTGCTATTAAAAAAATCAGTCCCTCAGTTCCACTTAGCCACATTTCAGATGCTCAACAGCCACCAGCGGCTAGTGACTACTGCAGGGGACAGCACAGGTACAGACATCCCCATCATCACAGAAAGTCCTACTGGACACTGCAGGCCAGAGTGGCTGAGCTGGTGATGGAAAGAAGTGACAGAAACTTGGCACATGTTTTGAAAGTAGAGATGATAGGATTTGTTTATGATCTGGATGTGGGGTGGCAAAGAATGTAAGGAGCCTAGGATGATTTCAAGGATTCTGGCCTGAGTAACTAGGTGAAGAGTCGGTGTCGCTTGAGATGGAGAACGTTGATTCTGATCATACGAATAGAGGAATACCGATTAAATGAGGAGAGCATGAGAACTTGGTACCCAGTGATCGACACTGTACGTTCACAGCAGGAAGAACAGATAGTGATGACGCCTGATGCTACTAACAAAAAGATATTTAGAAATATGAGGCGGAGAGGAGGAGTTGGGTTAGTAGCGATGGGAGTGGCCGTTGTTCCAGCTCTGCCACCACCTAG
>NW_011889053.1:678674-685887 GCF_000151845.1 Pteropus vampyrus | reverse complement strand
GAATGGAGAAACTGTGGTATATCCATACGATAGAATATTACGGAGCGCTAAAGAGGGATGAAGTCCTGACACACGCTACGACACGAATGAACCTTGAGCATCTTATGCTGAGTGCAAGAAGCCAGTCACAAAAGGCCAGCTACTCTATGATGCCACTCGTATGGACTGTTCAGATTAGACGAATCTATAGAGACAGAAAGTAGATCAGTGGTTGTCAGGAGCTGGTGGTATCTGGGGAGAAATGGGTAGTGACTGCTAATAGGTGTGGGGTTCTTTAGGGGGCCATGAAAATCCTTGAACGTTAATTAAGGTCATAGCTGCACAACTATGTGACAATATTAAAAACCACAGAACTGTACACTTTGAATGGGTGAATTGTGTGGTAGGTAAATTACGTATCAATAAAGCTGCTATTAAAAAAATCAGTCCCTCAGTTCCACTTAGCCACATTTCAGATGCTCAACAGCCACCAGCGGCTAGTGACTACTGCAGGGGACAGCACAGGTACAGACATCCCCATCATCACAGAAAGTCCTACTGGACACTGCAGGCCAGAGTGGCTGAGCTGGTGATGGAAAGAAGTGACAGAAACTTGGCACATGTTTTGAAAGTAGAGATGATAGGATTTGTTTATGATCTGGATGTGGGGTGGCAAAGAATGTAAGGAGCCTAGGATGATTTCAAGGATTCTGGCCTGAGTAACTAGGTAAAGAGTCGGTGTCGCTTGAGATGGAGAACGTTGATTCTGATCATACGAATAGAGGAATACCGATTAAATGAGGAGAGCATGAGAACTTGGTACCCAGTGATCGACACTGTACGTTCACAGCAGGAAGAACAGATAGCGATGACGCCTGATGCTACTAACAAAAAGATATTTAGAAATATGAGGCGGAGAGGAGGAGTTGGGTTAGTAGCGATGGGAGTGGCCGTTGTTCCAGCTCTGCCACCACCTAGTTTTTTAAAAGTTCAGGTTCTGAGTCTCGGGTTCCACTTCCATAAAATGGGCGTTTTCTGATCATCGAATTATCACGGAGGTTCCTGAAAGGGGAGACAGAACATTCTAAGGTCCCCGTTCTCAGCTGCTCCAACTTGGGAGTTTCCGATCTTCCTCTTGCTCGGTTTAGCTCAGGGTGAACCTCCTGGTGCCGGTCTCGTCCTGGGTGTTCATGAGTGGAGAACAGGTGTTTTAATTGAGAAAAGCAATGATCTGAGTTCCCTGCAGTTCAGTCACATCAAGCCCCACTGGCGTCCAGAGAGAACTCTGATGAGACAGCACAGTGAGAACGGCTGGGAGACTAAGTTGAAACTCAAAGCTTGCAATTACGGTTTGACGAGTTTTCGAGTTTCCTTTTCATCCTAATATTTCCAATGTTGGTTGATTCATGCACTAAAAGAAATTAAAAAATACAAAGCACTCGTCTCACACGGAGGGCTTATCATGGGTTTCATATTTTATGAAAATGCATGTAATAGGCAGAAAATTGTTAGATATCCTGAGAAATTCTATGTTGAAAATAGATAGCATGTTTGCTCACTGTATGGCTGGTACTGTTCTAAGTACTTTATATATAGCGGTATATTTAATACTCTAACGACTACACAAAATCTTATTATTATCTGCATATGTCAGATGAGGAAACCGGGGTGGTGAAGAGAAGTTAAATAACATACAAAAGACCACACAGTTAATAAGAGACTATGACCTTCATAAGTAAGAGTCTGTTTTCATTAACTGGGTTAGAAAAATGGACCCCAACGAATAAAACCAGATCACTCCAAGGGGAAAAATAATTAAAGGAAGAAGTAGTCCTTTGAAATAACCAACACCTAATGGAAAGGAACTTTCTAGAACAGAATCAATGTGGACAGAAAATGAGATTCGTACGACAGACATTCTGTGCCACATGATGGAATATATACACAGTGCATCCTCTGCACTCTGACGTCAGAGCACCTGACGTAGGGCTCATCTTCTCTCCAGTCGGGCTAAGGAGAGGATGCTGGGACCTGCCCGTTCACACGGTCAGCAGAGACAGGGTGAGGCGTTAGCACAAAGTGAGGCACTTCACAGCGCCTGATGGCCTTTCCAAGCGGGTGAACTCTCTGGTTGCCTCTGGGATGGAGTGGTCCCTTGGGAGGACAGTACCTCCATGGAGACCCTTACGGCCCGCTGGACACTGTGCTGGCCATTTAGCATGGACGGAAGAGACGGATGGGGAATCGTTCCGGAATTTTATAATGCATTCATTTTGTACTTGGCGTGATAGTAAAACACAACTGGCATTGAACACAGTCTGGATGCACGCAAAGTAGCTTTTAGTGAAGTTTGGATCATTTTGGCAAGGTAACTCACCACTGCATTTTAGTTTTCTGCTTAGGAGAGAGAGAATCTCCTGCCCCAGTCAAAACTAATACCATTTGGAAATAATTTATTCCTTGGCGGAGAAACTCCCAAGCCAACCTGAGGTCTGGGACATGCAAGAGCCTCTGAAGAGACAGTATCTCTTGAACAAGTGACAAGCCATCGGTCTGCATGCCCTGCTGGGTGTTTCTGGTGGGGAAATGCCTACGGCACAGGTAGTTCTCCAGGTTATCTTTCAACTGTTTTAGAGGCAAGTCCCTGTGAACACTGTTCTTTATTAAAACTCGCCAATAACAGACCCCTGAAGAAAAGATTGACAGTCCTAAAACGTCGCTTGTGGATGAAGCATCAATAAGCTGCGGCTTGCTGACGACCCAAGGCTGGAAAAGCCCATTGCGACTCCGGGTTGTTCCTGAAGCATGCCGCGCGACCAAACCATTCCTTCCCACTTTGCTGTTATGGTCCCGACACTCCAGTCAGGAAAAGAACTTTCCTTAGTTCGGCTGTTTTTATTTTAGTCAGGTATTTGAAATCTCATGTGATTATTATTATTATTTTTTTGATAAGGGAAAAATGACCCCAAGCCAAGGCGAGTAGCTGGCTTCCCGAACCAGCCTTCAGGACACCATTTGACCCCATCCTGTGTAAGTGAGGAGAGGACAAGGCGACATTCGCTGGCACAGATGGACATCGGGGAGGAAGGGGGCAGTGTGAGGGGAAAGGCCAACGCAGGCAGAAAGGAAAAGCATCCTGCAGAGAGGCACGGAGGTGGCCGCCCAACACGCCCCCCCCCCCGCCCAACTGGGACAGTGACGAGCCTGAGGTGGGGGCAGGGCTGGGGCAGTAGGTGCCAGACCAGGTTGGTCAGCCAGGGGCCAAGCTCTGCAAGGCCCTGAAGAGCTCCCCGAACAGGGACCCATCGTCAGCACACGGAGCCTAACAGCGAGGGGGCGGGCAAGAAGAAGCAAGCTGCCTGCTGCATCAGAACAGCTGGCATGTAACTGGACGATTTGGGATCAGTCAGCCTTTTGCACATTGAGGGTCAGATTCACCTGGGGCAGGACTGAAACGAGAGAGGAGGGAGTTTTCCATTCCAGCGGTCCGAGCGGGGTGGATTTCCACAGAGTGAAGAACTTAAATTCTGAGTCTGGAAAATTCCCCATCTGCTTTGTTTGCTAAAACACTGAGTCACTGTTAGAATGATCCGACCTTGGCTGCATGGGAGGTAAGACCTGGCATGACGACGTGCTTACTATACACATCAAAGGTGTTACAGAGTGACAGAGTGGCAAATGCTGTGTGGACAGCCAGTGCGGTCCTCTCAGAGTCCCATGCAATGCTGTGGCTTCAGGATCTACCGACCCACAGCAGTGGCTAATGTAAGTTCCTCCAGACTTACATTATTGGCAAAATCTGGTTGGATCCAGGGGCCAACATAGTGTAAGATCAGCCAAATGAGGTTTAGAAACACAGTCGCTAAAACAGACTGTTGTGGACAGTTGGGACAAAACCACACAGGCCCTCCACATCGGTAGTGACAGCCCAAGACGCTGCATGCAAAAACCAATCTGAAAATATTTGTGGGGAAACCCACGGTTTATAAGAAAAGTATGTCTCATTTTCTAAGCAGACAGAATACTCCGAAGGGCTAGGCTGATGACATTTTACAAAGATGCCATTTCAATTAAACGCTCCTTAAAAACATTACATCATTACCCAGTTAAACCACAAAAACCTATTCAGAAATGGCTCTTGACAAAGAGCAAAATTTGAAGACAGCAGGGTAGTATAGCACGGTACAGTCCGAGAAGACAGGATTTAATAATCAAGAAAACAGATGGGGTAAATTTATAGGTGTATTTTGAATGTAGTAAGATTCCTTGGAACATATGAATTACAAGTCACAGACATTCCCTCCCGTGTGAGTCAGGAGGGAGAATTAGGGTGGAGGTGGCACCGCTCCCCTGACATATAGGCATCCGCCAAGAATTTGGGTGGGAGGGCAGATGCCTAGTTTCTCTTGCCTTCCTTCTCTGTTTCAAAAACTCTCAGAAGCACTGGTGTGGGAATATTAGCACAGCCGCCTTTCCCGAGACCTCACTCTCTGGGCCTGGTAAGATGCAGAGGCTCAGAGAAGGTACCACGCCAACCAGCTACCATGAATCTCCGGAGTGCAAACGGAGCCCAATTTTCAAATAACAAGTTTACCAACAAATCTTTAGTGCTCGCCCTGCTCAGATGCCTGTGCTATGATCGAAACTATTTTTTTTTTCCCCGCTTCCAACGCTATGTTTTCATGAAGAGAAATTTATTTTTTCCTTTCTCTGTAAAAAGTGGTATAAAATATTGGAAGAGTTTATAAAAAGTAGAGTTTACACAAGTGTTAGTGATTATAATTATATTTATAACCAAGGCTGGGTTAAGTTCCTGGTTATATAAGCCTTTTGCTGGATATTCTCCTCTCTGCTGCCATTTCTGGTGGATACGAAATTCAGATTTCAATCATTTTCTTTATTCATGTTTGTTTACTAAAAATAGATTTTTTAAAGGAAGTAAAAAAGAAAGTAAATTCAATGGTCAATGTCAAACAGCCACCCCGTGAGGCCACAGCTCTTTTCTTATTCTTGGGTGCACAGCTAAAGAACATTCCCCAGCCCCTCGGACCGAGGTGGGGCCCCGTGACCGGACATGAGCAGAAGTGCTGGATCACTTCCTGCCAGAGACGGTTACGAGCGAGCGATCCTCTCCTGATTCTCCGCCTTCCCTGCGTTAAGGCCGAGGGTAGTAAACTCAGACACCACGCAGTCTGTGGAGTCCCACTGCCTGGACCCATTCTGTTTCACTCAAGCACTGTAAGACACGCACATGTAGTAATGAAGGAAGAAATCCACACTTACGGATCCGAGGAACAGGATGTCACGCAGGGCCACATGAGGAAGCACCAGGGGAAGGCACGGCCCGGAGCCGTTATTAGGGTTTTCACAGGAGGGAATGGAAACTCATGCTGAAGTATGCTATGCAAGCTCGGGATTGCATAGTCTGAACAATTTCATCAGGCTCTGGGTTCTCGGGCTGCCTGCTAGTTGTCTGGTACCTCATCCCGGAGTGGTCTAGGGCAGAGGGGATATTAGTTTGGTGTGTGGGAGTTGGATAAAGGATATGGCGGGGGCGGGGGCTCTAGGCTGGTTGTTTTGTATCTTGCAGGGGAGTCATTTGCTTTCTCTAGGAATTTGCTAGCCCTGGGAGAGACAGTCTCTCCAGCAGGATCAAGGCCCCAAATATCAGAGTATCAAACATACAGAAAATAAGAAAATGTAGGCAGCGCACCCATGAACAATGCACTCTTCTGTTTGGTGGTGATGCAAGTAACAAATAAGCCTTTCCTGGGCTGATTTGGGGACTGTTTGTCATAGCAGCTGTTCCCACCCTGGCTAATACATCTCAGCTCAGGAAAGTTGTAAGGGTGAAATCTGGGAACCCCAGCTCATACTCCTTACAACATTACACCCAACCCGACTGTTTAAAATACACGTTAACACAGAGTTCATTAAAGGAGACACTGAAACGTAAGAAATAGTTACCGAATGATAACAAGGGCCCTTCCAGCCCAATTCCGAGTTTCTGCTCTGGGCGTGTGAGACAGGGCATCGTTAGAGCTTTGCCTACCAGCCCATTGTCTTTGACACAAACCAAAACAGAAGGCACGCATCGAATTTGGAAACCTGTTTTTATTGTGTCTCATACCTAGTTATTGAGATTTATAAGCTGTAGTTTCATTTGTATAAATTTAAAAGCTTCTAGAGAATTCTTTCTAGTTTTCAGTGAGTAAGTTCCACTCACTACGTTTCTAGGCTGCGGGCCTTCATGAACGTCCCTCACACTGCCCTGGCGTCTCAGCAGGGTTTTCCCGATGGCAGAGGCCACGTGGAGTTACCATTCCCCTTTTCTGTCCCCTTTAACATCTAATGTTCATCTCTGGATCTTTGTCCTTTATTTTAGATCTCTTTAAGTGGGTACACAGTATGGTCAGTGACTTTTAAAGAGAAACAAAATGTGAACTTATTGCTTCACATACCTTACTTTGAAATACAGTCTTTTGTTGGCAAGCTCTGTGACTGCAAGAGCCCATTCTTTTGACAGGTTTAGGACACAGTCCCGTCAGGTAGATTAGAGAAGTATTAATTAATGCAATGGTGAACCTACTGATTCCACCTCCTAAGTAGCCCTTTAATCCACCTGCTTCTCTCCACTGCTGCTGTCACTATACTGGACCAGGCAACGGCCGACCACCTGGACGCCAACAGTCATCCTCGCCAGTGCGGTCACATGACAAGAAACCAGGCACATGGCTCTCCACTTATCACCTACAATGGCTTCCACTAAACTTATACTCCAAGTACTGCCAGGTCCCAATGGGCCTGGGAAGGCCCAATCTCCCTGTCTCTCCCTTTATCACTCCAAGGCAATCTGGGTGTCACCACATCGCTCTCAGTCCTCACCCGTACAAACCTTCTTTCACTAGGAATCACGCCCTCCCGCCCCGTGCTAGTCCCACAAGCCTCCTCTCTACTCTTGACCTGGCTCACTCCTCCTCCCCGCTCCGTTCTGTGGTCACGCCCTTGGGCAGCAAGCCTTAATACCTCAACGGGACCAGGTTAGCTTCCCTGGGGATACATCCATTTCACCTTGACCTTCTCCTTTTGGAACATGCTCGCTCAGCATTGCCTTCCCCAGGTGGACACTGCTCTATGCCCAGAAACCAGTATGGGCCTGGTGCGGACAACACACTCATTATCTTTTTCTGTTTAATGAACGAATAATTGAGGACAATGGCAGTCTTGCTCAAAC
>NW_011889053.1:674707-677009 GCF_000151845.1 Pteropus vampyrus | reverse complement strand
GAAAACATCCCCTCCTGGGTTGTGATGATCTTACTGTCACTAAACTTCTTTGCTCTGCTTTCCAGCCACTTCTCCCATTAACCCTCCGTGTCATAGCTGTCTTGACAAGGGGTGATGTCGCTGACCCCCGAGGGGATGTTGGAAACGTGCGGAGACACGTTTCGATCTATAGTTTCACGAGGGTTAGGGGCTGGGGTGCATGCTCAGTGTCCAGAAATGCTCATCAGGGCTGAGCCCAAGTGTCATCTCCTCTCACGAGCCACTGGTAACTCCAAACGAAAGGCATCTTTCTCTCACTTTTTCGCACTTTATCTGTACTTTCCTTGAGATAGATGTTTGCTACCCCGTGCTGGGATTATCCACGTGTGAATCTAATCTCCCTCATCAGACTACAATATATCTGTTACCCAGAGAGCCCATTGCAGTGTCCGGGGCATAAATATTACGTGAACAATAATGGATCGTTTTTGCTGTGTGCTAACAGTGAGAATTTAGAAATGAATTCTAAAGTATTCATTCGGTTTGTTAGAAGTCGACTAATGATCAGGAACACCAATGGTCTTCCGTCGTTTTGTGCCGAACGTACTTAACATTTGCAATTTACGTTAACTTAAACCGTTTCACTCAATAGGTTAATGTTTACAACACAACTAAGAAAACCTCTAGGCTGAAGGCTTAATAAAGACAATGAAATAATGACATTGATGATAATGATGATAACAATACAAATTGGATAAAAACCATCCTATTGGCTGGCTGCCAGGCAGATGGCTACATGGGAGGGAAGCCAGTAAGGGCGGCGGAAGCTAATTTGAAATTCTTTCGGCATCTCAGGTAAATCAGAAACGGCTGGAAGTCTCTCCCCCTTTATGTGTCCATCGGACATATTGCTGCTCATCGCCAGTCCACCCCAATACGGTGATGGCTATTTCTATAACCAAAGTGTTTGGGCTTCTAAAACAAACCGCATTCAACACTCATATTTGTAGACCCTTACTCGTGAAGCCATTTAAAAAGAAATCAAATCTACTACGAGTACAAATGAATCACAGGAAAGCTTTAGAGTTAAAAGAAAATGATCCCGCTAGAAGGTCCCTTTGCGGTGGCGGGTGGGGTGGGGGTGGCGTGGGGTGGTAAGGACTAGAAGCAGAAAATTTTATTTTCTGATCTGGAGACTTAGGGACCCTCGAAGGACAAGGAGGTCTGATGAAATGGGAAGAACAGGTCCTGGGGCATAATTCAATGGGCCGCGCATGCATTTTCTCTGTCAGTATTTAACAGGTTAAAGAATATCAGTGAGGGTGAATCATTTCTGTTTGCAGCACAAAACACATTGAGGCAGAAACAAAGAAGCTTGGAAACTTTATATGCTTCGGGTCTCTGAACAATCAAAGGCCTTGTCTAGTCAACAGTTGGAGTAATTTTTCCCAGGGGGATTATTACGATTTGACAGGGATGAAAGAGTAGCATTCTCATGATACGTTTTCGTTTTCTGAGACAAAAAAACTATGTCTCTTTAAGAGGCGATGTTTCGATGTATATAGAAGTGTGTACAAATGCAGAGTCAGCTGCGTTTCTCACACTTCCTCTTCTGGCTGGGGGGAAGACTAAAACCAATCGTGAGACTCAGTCTTCAAACTTTAAAAGTTTGCTTGAAAAGAGACACTTTCAGAAAACTAGGTTAAGATTAAACTCTTAACGAGACTTCAGTTTTTCGGCTTAGAGGTACGGGTAGCTTCGGAAAACGCAAGTCCAAGTAATTAACTGAAAATTTCAAATTCATGGACAAGAGGCATAGATGTTTCATTACAGCAGTAGAGTGCTTTTCTTCAAGATCCTCTACTCAAACAGTTATTAAAAATAAAGTTTAGGATTTCTAGTATTTAAACTCTCCAGGCAACGTCACAGAAAATGGGTATTCAGAGCTAGAATGGATGAAACCTACAAGCTATAAACCTGAGACTAGCTCCCCTTACATTTTAGGTAATGTTTTTCTACTCAAATTTGTTCTTGTGATCTCTAGGTCTGCAGAACTGGAGGGAAAAAATTTCTTGTGAACAAGTGGCACCAGAGGGACTGCAAAGCTACTACTTGCTGACGGTTGAAATCACGAAGCCATTACCATGTTCCAGCGCTTTCATGGGGAACCAGAAGAGGATGAGGGAGTGGACCAAGGCGTTGATGCAGTGACCCCAGAAAACCTACGGGAAAACAAACCGAGGGAGTCAGGAGCTGCCCACAACCCTTGACCTCTGCGTAAGCTAACAGACGCCTCGTTGTGACGGATGCCGGCAGGGTGCTG
>NW_011889053.1:668527-673182 GCF_000151845.1 Pteropus vampyrus | reverse complement strand
GGCTACATGGGAGGGAAGCCAGTAAGGGCGGCGGAAGCTAATTTGAAATTCTTTCGGCATCTCAGGTAAATCAGAAACGGCTGGAAGTCTCTCCCCCTTTATGTGTCCATCGGACATATTGCTGCTCATCGCCAGTCCACCCCAATACGGTGATGGCTATTTCTATAACCAAAGTGTTTGGGCTTCTAAAACAAACCGCATTCAACACTCATATTTGTAGACCCTTACTCGTGAAGCCATTTAAAAAGAAATCAAATCTACTACGAGTACAAATGAATCACAGGAAAGCTTTAGAGTTAAAAGAAAATGATCCCGCTAGAAGGTCCCTTTGCGGTGGCGGGTGGGGTGGGGGTGGCGTGGGGTGGTAAGGACTAGAAGCAGAAAATTTTATTTTCTGATCTGGAGACTTAGGGACCCTCGAAGGACAAGGAGGTCTGATGAAATGGGAAGAACAGGTCCTGGGGCATAATTCAATGGGCCGCGCATGCATTTTCTCTGTCAGTATTTAACAGGTTAAAGAATATCAGTGAGGGTGAATCATTTCTGTTTGCAGCACAAAACACATTGAGGCAGAAACAAAGAAGCTTGGAAACTTTATATGCTTCGGGTCTCTGAACAATCAAAGGCCTTGTCTAGTCAACAGTTGGAGTAATTTTTCCCAGGGGGATTATTACGATTTGACAGGGATGAAAGAGTAGCATTCTCATGATACGTTTTCGTTTTCTGAGACAAAAAAACTATGTCTCTTTAAGAGGCGATGTTTCGATGTATATAGAAGTGTGTACAAATGCAGAGTCAGCTGCGTTTCTCACACTTCCTCTTCTGGCTGGGGGGAAGACTAAAACCAATCGTGAGACTCAGTCTTCAAACTTTAAAAGTTTGCTTGAAAAGAGACACTTTCAGAAAACTAGGTTAAGATTAAACTCTTAACGAGACTTCAGTTTTTCGGCTTAGAGGTACGGGTAGCTTCGGAAAACGCAAGTCCAAGTAATTAACTGAAAATTTCAAATTCATGGACAAGAGGCATAGATGTTTCATTACAGCAGTAGAGTGCTTTTCTTCAAGATCCTCTACTCAAACAGTTATTAAAAATAAAGTTTAGGATTTCTAGTATTTAAACTCTCCAGGCAACGTCACAGAAAATGGGTATTCAGAGCTAGAATGGATGAAACCTACAAGCTATAAACCTGAGACTAGCTCCCCTTACATTTTAGGTAATGTTTTTCTACTCAAATTTGTTCTTGTGATCTCTAGGTCTGCAGAACTGGAGGGAAAAAATTTCTTGTGAACAAGTGGCACCAGAGGGACTGCAAAGCTACTACTTGCTGACGGTTGAAATCACGAAGCCATTACCATGTTCCAGCGCTTTCATGGGGAACCAGAAGAGGATGAGGGAGTGGACCAAGGCGTTGATGCAGTGACCCCAGAAAACCTACGGGAAAACAAACCGAGGGAGTCAGGAGCTGCCCACAACCCTTGACCTCTGCGTAAGCTAACAGACGCCTCGTTGTGACGGATGCCGGCAGGGTGCTGTGTGGCTCCAGGAAGCAGCGCGTTATTCCCAAAGTTGAAACAAAACGAAACAAAACGCTTTCCTCGTTTTTACACACGGATGACTGGACTCTCTCCAGATACTGTTATTTAGTACGAAGACCTAAATACATATACACATGTACGTAGACCAATATACAATCTATCCACATCTGAAAAATGAATTATGAACCATTTTCTTTAGAATCCTAAGAAAGACAGCAAAATTTTACAATCAGCCAGAAAAACGGTATTGGGTCAAACCTGTCTGTTAACGAGAGACTGAAACTGTGTACTTTCTGAAAGCACTGGAAACATTTAAAATGTCAATTCTTACACGGCATTCTCATTCTTTTGTTTTACTCCTTAAAATCTCTCCCATTAAACTTTTTAATTTTTAGGATTGTGGTTAATATCATGCACACTTAAAAAAATCTCTTTAACACTTGCGAGGCCAAACAAAAGAACACGAAGTTTAGCTTCTCGTGAATTATTGTTTCATAAAGGCACATTGACCACCTTTTTCACCACTGAGATAGCAGTACTAAAGCCAGATTGAATTTACTTTAAAAATCTCCAAATTGTTCTGAGAATTGTCATATAGTTTGACCCTAGGTAGCAGTGGGACAACGGAAAATAATGAGCAATTACAGGACAAAGAGATTTTCCCATTTTAAACGTTAATTTTGTCCACTTTTTCCCTGACCTCTGTGACGCGCCCCCGCCCCAGTCCCCACAATCTTCAAGGCGCCTGTGCTGCAGATAAGTTTCAGACCATTTTTAGCTCCGCTATCTTTAATGGGTCCATTCCTACTTATTTTGCCCCTTACCTGACCTTTGAATCTGTAAAAACGGGTTTGGTTTACGTCAATGACGCAGAACAAACGGCCAGGTTTCCAGTGGTGGACAAGGGCTGACACGAGGCGTCACCCAAGTCTCCTTGTGTACAGAAGACACTGGGATCAACACAGTCCCTTCTAGCTTTTCCCCAACTCGGACATGCTGACCATGCTCTCCCCTGAATAAGGCGGCTCTGGAGGATGACTGGCAGTGATTCCTGGCTCAGACGGAAGCCTTCGGAGACCACTCTGTCGCTGAGGACTTCCTATGTCACCTTGCCAAGGCCCCAGGGGCTACCCGAGCAAACTGTGTGCACAGCCAGCATCGGTATTGCAAGCGACCCGGGCAGGGACCTGCTTCAGCTTCCTAATCTCCCCCCCCCGCCCCCCAACAACAAAAGCTGACAGAAACACGCAGTGAAGGCGAGTTCGCGTCTTTGCCTCTTCGGCCTGGCCAGGCACCTGTCTTCTCTCTGGCCAGTGTCCTGCAGCCTCCCCGCCACTCCTGGCTGTGGCTGGCAGGCTGGGTGAGAGCCCCTTTGCCACCAAGGCGGCAGAGTTCCTGTGACACCTAACTTTGGACCTTTCTCAGGATCTTTTTTTTTTTTTTTTGTCTAGATGCTTTCTCTTTTCTGATTCTCCGGACTGGAAAAAAAAAAAGCAAACCCACGACTAACTTGATTTCTGTGTTTACATCTGGCCAATTTTAGTCTTTAGCTAAAGAAAAAAATGTTTTTTAAATGAAAAAAAAAAAAAAAAGCAAGCAGAGGTGGCGAGAGGGCTCTCTGGTGGGCAAGTTTGCCACCGCACGGGACGCTACGAAAAGGGAGGCCCTGATGGCTGGCCCTACGGGAACCGTGGGCATCGTGCTGCCGGCCACGCCGACGTCGGGGACACACGTGGGGAGGAGAGGGGAGGAGACAGGAGTCGGCAAACAGGGAGCGAAGGGAGCACCACGTGCGGCATGGCGGCTTCCCTGCTGATCTGGCCTCTCGAATACTGGGAGGGGACCCTGGTGTCGCCTCTTGCGGACATTCTCTCTCGCGCTTCGGCTGCCTCGCGGGCAGAGGGCAGTGCTTCCGCCGGCGTGCCGTGACGGCAGCGTGACGACCGTGCGTTTACCTTCGTGTTGAAGCCTTCGGCGTTCTGGGTGATTTTGTAGAGCTGCGGGAAGCGGAGCATGCTCTCCTGAGTGCAAGACCGCTCGAAGATCCCCAGAGTGAAGGGCGGCAACGCGGTGAAGATCTGCGGGGAGAAGGGGGAGCGGTCGGAGGAGGCCCGAGGGCTTCGGTTCCGAGGAGCGATGACTTCACTTTCAGTCAAGTCCGAACCTGAGCGTCAGTCAGTGAGTCACGACTCCCCAGACACACTCCAAGCAAAGAAAATAAACGGAAGGTCATTTTTAACTGTTAACTAATCAGCATAACGTGAATGCGTGGAACACTCAAAACAGTCGCAAATATCTGATGAGCCAAGAAGTCTTGTTAAAGGAACGGCCGCCTCCCCCTGGGACAGGGGCGGTGACTCGGAGTCGAGCAAGCATCCCCAGCTTTGTGACACAGAGCTGGGTCTCTGTTAGCGCCTGCTGAGGCACAGTTTACAACTTCCCATCCCAATTTTATGCTCAAATGTCAGGAAGTACGATCATCCATTTATCCATCTGACAGACATTTACTGGGAATGAATGATGGGCCAGATCTGGTGATAAGCACCAGGAATCTAGAGATAATAAAAAGAGAAGAAAGAAAGAAAACAAGCAGGTCTTTGACCTCCAGGAACTCTGTCTGCTGTGGAGGTGGAGACGGGGCAGCCGGCAACGGGCATATAAACAAACACATAAAACACAGTGCTCTGCAAAATTACTTACAGGGTGGGGGTGGGGGTGGGGAAGGAGGAGAGAGAGCCAACAAAAGATTCTTGGACTAAAGGGCATCTGAGCTGCAAGGCATTGGACCTATAGGATAGCAGGGTGATAAGGGGTGTGAGTGACAGGGGTGCAGGAGGAAGCATCCTCACGAAACGACACCCCTCATGGAGCTTTGAGGCGTGAGCCCCCAGGCACATGTGGGGAAAACGTCTAAGACATCCAGGATAGTGGCTGGCTGAACACATAGGGCAAGACAAGGCTGGGGAGGAGATGAAACGACCTCTTGGGACATGGAGCTCTTGAGCAAGTGTCGCTCTCTAGGAATTTTACGTAACCTGCGGCAGTGCAGGGGGAGTGACAGGCCACATTTGTGTTTCAGTGAGGGAAAGCCGGGAGCTGAAGAAGAGGTTTGGAACGAA
>NW_011889053.1:664264-666307 GCF_000151845.1 Pteropus vampyrus | reverse complement strand
AGTAAGCCCGATGTTTATCAAAGATAAGTCCACCCTCCTGATTGCTCTTCTTTGAGCATGCTCTGCATATCTTTTCTCAGGTAGTTGTTAATTCCATTTATACTTCAATATCACTTTATGCAACACTCCTACTTTGCCTCCAAAACAATCACCCATTGGGATTCTGTATGGAATCGTGTAAATTTGTATATTAATTTTAAAGGAGTCGATTTTTATGATATTAAATCTTCTCATGAAAGAAACTAGTATGCATTTTCCATTTGTTCAAATCTTGTTTCGTATACTTCAATGAGATTTTGTTTTTTTCATATAGATGTTATAAAAATTATTCATATGCGATGTATAATTTTAATTGCTATTTAAAAAGAATTTTTACTAAGTGTTCTTTGCTGGAGTGAGAAAAAAGCTATTGATTGCTAGAATAAAAAAAAAATCTGTCGCTTTTTATGTATTTGTTATGGATCTGATCCCTTATCAATTTTCTTGAAATCCAGCATTTTTTACTAGTTTCTTTTGGGTTTTCTAGATATATGATCATACAAGAACATATTTACATGGCCATTTTTATGTGCATATTTGTATAAGCAGAGAAATAGTTCATCTTTTTTTCTAGCATTTTTAATAGTTATTTAATTTTTATGGCAGTTGCTGAAAATTCCAAAGCAATGCTGAATTATAGTGATAGCAGGCATCCCTGACTAATTTTTTGTTCAAAATGAAATAGTTTTAGAATTTTACCATTTGCGGCAACATGCTACTAGTGTTTATTATAAAGAGTTTGCATTATGTTAATTGGCTTCTTTCCTACTTAGAGTTCTCATTTTGGGTACAGCAGCTTAATTCAAATACCTTTGCAGCATCTACTGATGAGATCACATTTTTCTTTATTTTGTTGATACAATGATATTTAGAAATTTTGAAACTCCTGTATTCCTGAAATAAATCCTACTTGTCAAATATTTTATTCTTTCGATACACTCTTGAACTCTACTTGCTGATATTTTATTTAGGATGTTCGTATTTATGTTTATGTGAGGCCGGCTAAGTTTTCTTTAAGTTATTCTGGCTTGATGAAATTAAATAAAATAAAATTTCTGAAACTGTTTTAAAAACAGTTATTTCTTCACTAAAAATTAGATAAAATTTCACTGAAATCTACCTGATAACGGTAGCTTTTGTTACTGGTGGTCTCTTAAGTCTCATTCTACCCATAAAATAAAATGATGTAGAAATTTGAGATAATAGAATAACAATGAGAATCTAATGAGACAGACTCATTTGTTATTTTGGGAGATGGAAGAGTGTAAGTCAGTTTTAATACTATTTAATCTGCTGTGAGAATTAAACTGAGAAGGAGTGATGTTCTACTTTAGTGACGGCTTGGGGAATAAAACATAAAGAATAAATACAGAAGAAGAAAAGCAGGAGAAACACTCCTTGAAGAAAACAGCAAGGAGAACCGGAGCAGAAGAGGGGCCACCAACAAATGCCTCAGATGCCACAAACTGCCTCTTGCACTGGGTCTTTGTGGAGTGATTCTGGAGTGGGGAAAAAATGGCTAAATAGGACATTATTGGAACAACAATAATAAAATTGGAATATGGACTAATGTGGATTAGCTAAGAGTATTGTATCCCTGTTAAATTTTCAGATTTCAGTCATTATACTGTAGTTATGTAAGAGGATGGCCTTAGCACTTTGCAGAAAAGCATTGAGCATTAAGGGCCGGATGTCGTACCTGGTTCGGAACTAAATGTGTTTGCAGGGGTGTGTGCACACGTGCCTGTGGGCAAACCTGCATGTTCCCCAAAGGTTTGGCCCTACCAGCTAATGACCCTTTGACCCCATTTCACAGATCCTTGATGTCCCTCCCTGCTCTCTGCTACCATGCCTCGGTGGCTTATTCCGACACCTGCACTGTGGACCTCAGAGTGACACAGGGACATTTCACCCTGAAGTTCACCTGTCTGCTGCAATGTTCTCTTCTCTATAGTCTGGGAGACACAAAGTACACAAAACACAATCCCGATCCTAGTGATCAAA
>NW_011889053.1:652828-663304 GCF_000151845.1 Pteropus vampyrus | reverse complement strand
ATGCAAGCTATAAATATTTATAGCACAAGAATTTATATCATTGCATGTCTGGTAACTTCCATCTACACCTATCTATGACGAATGCTTCAGGGTATAAAGCCCCACAGAGCAGAGAAGTCAGAGTCAGGGTCCAAAATAAGTGTGAAAGTGCAACTCAGAAAAATGTACCATACTGGGGTCTCTAACGCACTAAGCTACAGGCCCCTTTGTTCTCTCTGCCAGCAGAACAAAAAGCTAAGTAGCTACTTAGCCATTTTAGCGCATAGTTTATATTTATTTCTAGGTTTTGAATTCATTACAGTCAAGTAATGAAAAAAAGAACTCTAAACTCATTAAAAAAAAAAACCAAACAAACCAGATAAACCGATTACCATTCACCCCAGGAATTGGAAGTCAGAATTCATTATTTTAGCATGAACTGTGGAAGAAAATCTTCTTCCACAAGGACAGATGCTCCTTTAAGGAGGCTGAAAAGGACACTAGATCGCATACTGTACATTTGTTATCTATGTTTAAGGATTCAGAAATAAAATTACGAGGTAGAGTGAACTCAGATGTAGTTCAGACGTCTTTACTGGAGCTAAAAACATGAAAACGTTGCACAGGCATTTAGTAAGGCGGTAACAAGGGCCTATTATCAAGATATATGGGTTAATAATTTCATGGGGTTATTCGGGAATGATCTGCTCTGATTGAAACCATGTGTGGAGGACTGGGGCTTCTGCAGGATGTGTCGCAGCAACAAAGGCCCTAAAGATGCATTTGTGCTGCCTGCTATGTATACAGATGATTGGCTTCGATACACTTCCCAGACATAAACAGTAAAGGAATGTCACCGAATGTCAGCTCTGTGTGCTGTCAGGATGGAGGTGGAGAACGCTTACCACGTTGTACAGGCCGATGCACCAACGTTCGAATAAAATCTGGCCTGAAAATCCATTAACGAAGGCAAACCAGAGCTGAAAGAGAAGAGAGTTCATGAGGTTTTGTATCAATATTGACCTAAATGTTTTCGTTTGCTGAAGAAGGAGCGGGAAAAAGCGGCCCGCCAGCTGGACACAGCTGCTAAGGGGTAAAAAGCCATGGGACCGTAGCTGTTTTTCTTTCATAAAATATCAATGCCCAATATCACAGATACCAATATTTGACGGAAAATGTATATGTAAGGCACACGACGATTTTAAGAGGTAATATGCACATGTTAACAGAGAAACAATTTATGTTTAGTTTAAGTCTTAGTGTGTTTTGTATCAACCCTCTCTCGTTGTCTGGAAGAGTCTCGACTTCCTATTCTTTTTCCCTAGAAAGTTGATTTGATAAATACCAATTATTTTTGTAGAACTTTCAAATAGATAAAAATTAAATAAAAAACAGCAAGAACTCCTCTGCTGGTCACGTGTCTCCTCAGCTCATAAAACGTTGGCCCCCTTCATCGAATGTCCCTCACCGCAGCCAAGGTGAAAGCACAACATATGAAAAAAATCGTGCTTAAATCATCTTCTGGAGCAACATGGGCTGCATAAATAAATAAAATGTGGACTATTATTCATGTCTGCAAGTAGCCCATAATTCTGATTGATTAGGCAAGACCGACATAAAAACTACTACAGAGCGGAGTGCCAGGGACACGCATGACAAGGGAATAAAACTATTTTAGAGAAGGGACGATCGCCGGCTATAATGAGGAGAAGACGTGGAGATGGCAGGCATGGGGCAGAAGCGGGGCGGCCGTGAGGACAAGGGCTGGGAACCGGACTTAGAATGCGGAAACACGGGATAGAAAATGCTGCTGTCTCGAATTCAGCTAAATGGATATGATATCATGGGTAGGATTCCAGTGATTTGGGGTCGACTTGAAAGCATCGTGCACTAATCACAGGATCCGCCTCGGTGTACAATCGTGGCGGACTGAATCCTGACAGTGACAGAACACTGGGCACAGAACGGCCGCCCCATGATCATCTGAGTTGAGACCAGCTCTGCGACTGAAATCTTACTCAGCTAGATTTTTCAAAATCAGTTTCTTGGCTCCACCAGATGAAGTTCCTTGAGACAGGACTTCTTCTCTATCCTGTGTAAATGTGCCCGGCACAATATTTGGTACAAACAGGGGCTGAGTTCCATTTGGGATCAGATGAAGGTTTCTTAAGCACAGCTTTCTTCATCTCATTCCCAAGTTCAGAAAGCTACTAGGGATCCCTCCTAAATCGCAGGTAGGCTTGCTGCCCTGTAAAAATCCTTCCCCAGTCCTACTTGCTCTTAATTTCGACCATGTCCCGAGAGATCCTGGCTATCCTCAGTGAAGAAAACTTGGTGGAGATTAAAAATCAGAAGTTCATGTTGTGCTGTTCTCAAAATGTTTTCCCAATGCCTGTTCTAATATTAGCCATCACTAAAATGGCAGGTTTCGTCACACTGCCTCCCTGCCTCCCTGCCACGCGAGGCCTGACAGCCGATCCTTCAACGAAACTTTCAGTGCAGTGACAGCCCGGATCCACACCTGATTCAACATATTTATAAATCATCTCAATGGTTTTGACCTAATTTCCCCAAGATCATGCTACACTTCTATAGTCTCCTGTTCTGACAACTGAGCAAACATTGATACATATCTAGTAGACACTATTTTATCGCTCAATTCAGTCAATTTATTGTCTTCTGTTGAAGGTAGGGTAGTGATATTTCTACTGCCCTCTCTCTCCTAATATCAATTGAAAATGGCAAAAATAATTGAAAATAGAAAAGAAAGAGCTACTTTTAGTGAACCTACGAGACAGCCTTAATTAAAACTACAAACGACATAGAATAGAAGCTGATACCTATGACAAGATCAAGGGAGAATGTCAATAGCAGACAAAACCTACAGTGTGAAAAGATTTCCAAGAAGTACGTGAAATGACCCAAGAAATAGCTGAACCAATTCTTATTTGGAGGTTGAAATCTAGAGGCAGGGACGAGTCTTGGCACAGGCCGATTCAACGCAGCAGGCAAATTGCAGTTAAAGGGCAATGTGTGCATATATGCCTTTTCCTCCACCCCAAACCCTACCCCAAGAAGCAAGTGTGGAGAATGGCAGGGTACAGTAGGGAGCATAAGTGGCAATCGACTTGGCAAACACCGATAGAGGTAAAGTGAAAGGAAATAAATACAAAATAATCTAACAGAAAACCCATAACACACAGAAGAAATTCACTGGCAGGCATACCGGCTTCTGACTGACTCAAGAAGAAGGAATGGTGGAGAGGGAGGTGCTTTCCACTGCGAAGTGATAGGTGACGGGTGTAGTAGAGACAAAAACCTTCATGAGGAAGTGTTCTGAGACAGCTTTGAAGACCCCCTCCGCTAGACATCATCAAAAAACAATAAAGAAAAAATAAAGGAGTGTGACAAAAAGCATCCGAAACAATATCTACAGAAAGAACCAGGGTGGAAAAGAACAGGGCGGAAAAAAATTGTAAACGCCCTTGGCATTTAGCCTTGAAGAGCTAAAGCAAATGTGTCTTTCCTTAAAAGAAGAGCTAAAGTTAGATATGTAAGATAGCAAAGAAGAAAGCAAATGAAAGATTCAAGCTCCACAGAGGGAAATAAACCCCAGAATTGGCACCGCTGAAGAGGAGGCTTGAAAAAACAAAGAGACAAAGGACAGAGTTGACACTGATTTTAAGAGAAACTGATCGCTTTTCAAAGATGGTTTTTGAAATTCCAAGAAAAGTATACCTTAAAAAAAAAAAAGCAGAATAGAAAAAAAAAAAGTGTTCAAAGATGTATTAGAAGAAAATATTCTGAAATATTCTAAAGCCTTACGCATCGAATGGAGAGGGCACCTTTTGTCCCCAAGAAACAAAATAACAGGGGCAGAAAGATCAACACCTACACATATCCTGATATCCGAATTCATGAATTTTAAAATTCTGTAAGATCAACTCTTCAATATATTCAGACAAAAAGAAAAGCAATTGACCTGTAAGGGGGAAAATCGAGTTGGCTTCACATTTCTCTTCAGCGGTATACAAAACCAGAAGCCAGAAGCGAATGTTTACAAGTCCTTGGGGAAAGAAAGCATGACAAGAATTCCAGCAAAATATAGAAACCAAGGAAACAGTAAAAGCTGAAAACGTTACATAAAATGTGATGACAGAAGTATACCAAATATGTCTGTTATATTAATAATATGAAAAATAGAAATACTCAGTGGATAAAAAATATCCAAAATATGTGCTATGTACAAGGGAAACATGTCAAACAAACATGAAAAAGAAACAGTGCTTGAATAAGATCAAACCCATAATCTTGACTTTCAAAGCCTTACAGACAAGGTCTTTGCCACTGTTCTGACAACACTGCTTCTCCTTCACTAAGCTGCCATCACCCTCTCTTGGTTCCTTGTGAGTGTCAAGTATGGAGCCAGCTTTATAGTTTGCAGCCAAATATGAAGCAATTTTATCACCATCTTTTGGTTAATAAGCCCTCTTTATCTCACTTGTTCGAAACGTCTTTTATTACAGATTATCATGCTATTTAGAAAAAATTATATAGCATTTTGGTTTCACTCCATATATTCGAATTAATTATAGATGGCTTGAAATTTAAACATAAAAAAACCCCCAGACATCGAAGCATTAGAAAAGAAAATGAAAAAGTTATTTTTTGTACGTGAAACTGACTATAAGCCATTAAACTAAAAAATCTTACAAAAAGACAAATTTGAAACAATTCATTGGTATAGAGAAAAATAGTAATAAATTAGAAAGAAAATTAATAAATGATACAAATGGACTTGTTACATCTATGAAGACAAAGGCCTAATTTCCTTAACATATAAAGAATTCTTATAAATACGAATGAAAATTCCTGACAAGCTGTAAGAAAAATAGGCAGAGGATATGTGCAGTGTGATCATGGGGAAAACACATACATAAAAAAAATTTTATTTTTTATGAAACACATATACACGCGCATGTCCTTCCCTTCCCCCTCGATAGATATTATATTTTCACCTAATGGATGGGCAGAGATTTAAAAGGTCGATAACCTGGGGAAATAGCTATTCTCATACCCAGTTGGTAATAAAAAATATATTTAATGTACTTTTCCTTTGACCCAGTGATTCCACTTTTAGGGGCATACTCCAAATTATACCTTATAACTCTAATCACATAGTATTCTACATGAAAATATAGAGCATTTACCGTAGCATTATTTGGAAAGATAAAACATTAGAACATGTGTGTATATTGATAGCTGGTGAAATGAATTATGGTTCCTCTATAACAATGAAGCACTATGCAGACATTAAAAGGAATTATATAAATCTATAAGCATTATAATATAAAAGTCTTACAGATATGTTATTAAAATGAAAAACGTCAAGGTATATGTTGGATGGTCATGATTGTACAGAATAGATATCTACATTATATGCATGGCGACTCTTTGGAAGATGCATAAGAAATTGTTAATATCCATTACCTTTAGGTAGCAGACGTGTCCTCTAGGGGGTATATGGAGACTCACTTACACCTGTTGTATTGATCTAAACTTTTCATACATGTGCATGTTTTATTGATATAACTGTTTCAAGCAGTAATTCTCAACTAGGGTCCATTCTGCCTCCAGGGAGACACCTGACAATGCCTGGGGACCTTTTTGAGGGTGTTGATGGTAACTGGCAATAGAGGTTAAAGATTCTGCTAACTATCCTACAGTGTTCAGGATAGCCCCTTGCAACAAAGAATTATCTGGTTCCAAAATGTCAACAGTGTCACTCTGGAGAAACCTTGGATAAAAGAAATAAATGTATTAGGTCAAACCTGATAAAAGTTAGAACTCTTGTTGTAACAGATGTTTGTTATTAACAAAATGATGACATGTGATGAGTTGTATGAAGTCACGATGATATGTGGGCTCAGAAAGCTTAGCTTCCTTCTGCATTAACACCCCTCGGGCCTGGCCTTATATACAGGACCAAAGGCCATATTCCTTAGAGGCCATGGGAACATTGAATGTGAATCTTTAACTTCACTTGTCTAGATCCCCAAAACGGAAATCTATCTTTAGGAATTATTATTATTATTATTATTTTTTTTAGGCGAAGCAACACTTGGTTGACCTCACAGATTGCAAGGACCTTGTCAGTTTACAATCCCTTATTTTTTTTATTTTTTACGCCTACAGCACCTGGTCTTCCTAGGTGGTCTCCCATCCAAGTACTAACCAGGTCTGATCCTGCTTAGCGTCCAATATCAGATGGGATTGTATCTTTAGAAATTATTAATGAGAAATTAAAGACTGAGAGTGAATTTTGCATCACTAAGACACTCGAGTGGTTGAAAATATACAATAAGGGGAAAAAACCCCTAAGAAATCAAGCATCTCTTCCTCAGCAGTAACCTTTGCCCCAGGTGACCCCGAATCACATAAAAAAATTTCAGCCTTCACTTCGGATTAACATTCTTGATTAGCCGAATGTTGGGATGTTTCCTCTAAGCAGCCAGTGTTCTGATTCTGTCCAAACTAGCGCTGGCTTGGCCACATGTTCCCTCAAACATTTTTTGATATGTTTGCACTAATTTTTATCAGTTGCAGGTGCTGCAGTTTTTTGAAAAGTATAAACAAGCTCATTCTCAACATTTCCAGTTCAATTTCAATCTTCACTCAAATAATCCATCATCAGAAGATCAGATCGTTTATTTCGTTGGAAATATTTATTCGATAGAGAAAAAAATAAAACCAAAATAAACAGAACAAACAAAAAAATCCATCCCCTAATTTCAAAATCCATAAGCTGGTTTTCTCTTATGTTGTAAACACTCAAACTTGATTTCATTTTGGCAAGATTTCCATAGGTGAAATGGAAAAATATGAGAACACACTGTATTTTTAAATATTTATACAAACGTACTTGGTTTTTATTTTATTTATTCATGAGACAGGTACATGATGGCTCCTTGACACACTATAAAATCAGACTTTCACACTGGCTAGTTATATACAAATGTTAATTCATATACAAAAAAAGAAAAAAAGAGAGAGAGAGAGAGAGAGAAAGAAAAAGCATTGCCCCCATTCCTAAACATTAATGTCATTTCTGGTGGACCCCAAGTTCTAAGCTGCATACACCAAATGCACAAGCCTCAGTGCAAACAGACGGCCAGGCACCCCCTACGCCACGCCATGTGCAGTTACTTGGACCATGGCTTGCCTATCGCCACTAAATTTTACTTTTCTGGATTAATGGAGGGAAAGATTCCTCTGCCTTTACTTGCTTTTTAACTAGGAATGCTATTAAATGAATACGGTCGAAGTGGAGGGAGCCAGGTTCTGCCTGGACGGCCTCAGACCTGGTGAGTTGGTGGGAAGACTGGCCAAGCGCTGATGGCTTGCCAAGCTCCTGGGGTTTTTGGTCCTCAAATGTAGTGCTGTTATGAACAAACTGACCCAAACTTATTAAATGGCTTTTCCTTCTCGGAAAAAAAAAAAAAAAAAAATCCTTCTTTGCTTTAACTGCTGCCTCGCTGCCAAAAATGCAGTAACCATCTTGGTTAATTGCAAAGACTCCTGTGCAGAGGTCCCAGCCACCACCGCACGACCTCAGCGGGTCTACCTGCTGCCACTCAGGTTCTTGACTCACAGCCGACATACTTAGATGACTGCTACACTCGGGAGCGAGAGGGCCCGTTCCTCCATGACCCACGGCAGAGGACCGAGGTGGAAAAGTACCCGAGAGAGGATAATTAAGTGAATTAGTCCTATAAGGTTTCTCACTGAAGAGTCAATAACATCATGATCTACTGATTTGCACATCACGGCTGAGCTGACTACCTGGCATTAACCATATCTGTTTAAAAGGCCAAGTGCTACAATCTTTTTGGAATTTGATCTGGCAATATGTATTAGGTGAAAAATTAAGCATTTACTTCATTGAGTTTTAGATGAAATTCTAGTTTTAGAAATTCATTTCTCATAAATAAATCACCTTTATATAAAAACATATCTTGTTTTATAATATTCTTAATAGTGGAAAAACAAAACAAGACAAAACAAAGCAGAAAGCATAGGGGGGAAAAAACTCTTGAAGTTCTTTATTAGGAGGTAACTGTACCAAGTCTATGAAATATTAAGCACTTTTCTTTTAAAATGTTAAATCTAGTGTATATAAATGAAGAAATGTATGCCAAAGAAAAAGTATTAGATTGACAAAAAGCAAAACAAACAAACAAACAAACAAAATCCCAAAAAACAAAAAACAAAAAAACTCTAAGTTGGTAGGTATGTAGGTCGGTAGATAGAAAATCAAAGGGGAAAAATCGGGAGCGCTGTTATAGAGCAGCGGTTATCAAAAATAACAATAACAATAGTAGTACAGCAAGATACCCAAAAAACTTTCCAAAGTATCTTTTGTCCAATAAGTTATGAGATGGACTGGCCAGAATTAAATGGAGATTATTGTAATACGTGGGCGGGCTTCCTCTCTAAGACCTTTGGAGAGTTTTCTCGTTCTGAGCCAGTCCTGAACAGGTACAACGCCAGGAGCAAACAACCATGTACTTGTAACACTTCTAAAGACTTAGAGGCAAACAAACAAAAAAATTAAAGTTACAGAATAATGGGTAGTGGACCCAATGTTTTGTAAAACCACAACAAAAACGTCTGCGTGTGTTGTATGAGTACAAAGAAAGGTAGAAAGGCTAGCCGAGCTGTTCCCATTGATTGCCTGGAGGCAGACGAGTGTAAATATTTTTTTCGTTATACATCCCCATTATCATTACAACAAACAAGCATTACTTTAAAGAATTACGAAAAGACCTTGCTATTCCCTCTCACTGCACCAAGCTCATTTTTTTCTTAGCTTGTCACATGCTAAAATTCTTGTTTACCCATTTGTCAGATGCATGCAGCCGAAGATGACATCTATTGCTCTCACTACTAAGTGGCCAGGATCTAGCATAGTCCTCGGCATACAGTAGGTGCTAAATAAATGCGGAATAGTATGAACACTTACCATTAAAGAGGAAGGGACATATAAATGTGAACATAGGACAGATCGTGGAATTGGCCAAACAGATTTTGTCCTAGTTCGAACACTTAATTGCTGCATGAGCATGGGCATCTTTCTTAATCCCCACAAGCCTCATTTTTAAATGAATAAATGGAAAGAAAACCACGCACTGCAGAGTTGTCGTTTTTGCTGGTTTTGATGATCGCAATAAAAGCTAACATACATTTAACGCTTACTCTGTGCCAAGAATCTGTGCCACTCTGAGTGGATTATCTAATTTAAACCTCATAGTCATCCTAACAAGTAGGCATTTTGTCTATTTTGCAAATAGGGAAATCAGGGCACAGAGAAGATGAAAGGCATTATGGCTGGTACCAAGTTGGTGTTTAATAGATGGTAGTTCGTAGACCCTACATAACGAATAAGTGATTCTCTAAAATAGCAGTCCCCAACCTTTTTGGCACCAGGGACTGGTGCTCCTATGAGAACCTAATGCCTGATGATCTGAGGTGGAGCTGAGGTGGTGATGCTGGCGCTGGGGAGCGGCTGCAGATACAGATGAAGCTTCACTCGCCGGCCTGCCGCTCACTTCTTGCTGTGTGGCCCAGTTCCTAACAAGCCATGGACCGGTACTGGTCCGTAGCCCAGGGGTTGGGGACTTCTGCTTTAAAACATCAATGGCAATTCAGAATTGAATCAGAATTTGTGGCGACCAACTTACAGTGTTGCTATTTGGTAACATCAACAAAATACTTCTCAACTACAAGCATATAAACGGATCAAAAAACGTATTATGAAAACGATCTAACTCTTAAGCCTGTAATGTCATGTAAGGGAGCCTAAGGATCCTTTTATAATTAGGGAACAGACAGACAATGAGCAAAGGCCAGAAGGACTAGGGATGCTTAAGGGGTCAGGAGAAAGAACGAGCTCTGTGCTCTTTTCATCATCCCGATCACTTGGGTACCTTGCGTGGTATGGCTAAGAACCAAGGAGCTGGAGATTCTTTAAAAGAATATTAAGAATACAGTTAGATTCTACAACCTAGAAAAAAAATAAGGTTACCATAATGAAAAATACAGATACCAGGGAGAGTAAAGGGGTTGCGTTTATTTTCTTTTTGATTTAGGACTCTGCACAAAACTGTACCAGGGCGATAAACAGCGAAGAGTTATTTGGTAGTGATAACAGCAAGCATCGCTGTGGGGCGAGCAGCTGAGCTCATCCGAAGGCAAAACTGCTCTGATAAATCTGAGTGTCATGGACGTGGGGAAAGCGGACCCTGAAGTTACGCCTGTCGGAAAAAAGATGCTTGGAGAACGTGAACCTCCAACGAAGAAAGAGAAAAAAAGAAAATTCCTGAACCAGAAGAAGAAACTAAAGTAGAAGAAAGGGAAGAGGAAGGGGATGATCTTGTTCTTGACAGCCTGTCAGGCCACAGATTCCCAACAAGCCCAACTGAAGAACAACAAAAAAAA
>NW_011889053.1:650620-652778 GCF_000151845.1 Pteropus vampyrus | reverse complement strand
GATTCTTTAAAAGAATATTAAGAATATAGTTAGATTCTACAACCTAGAAAAAAAATAAGGTTACCATAATGAAAAATACAGATACCAGGGAGAGTAAAGGGGTTGCGTTTATTTTCTTTTTGATTTAGGACTCTGCACAAAACTGTACCAGGGCGATAAACAGCGAAGAGTTATTTGGTAGTGATAACAGCAAGCATCGCTGTGGGGCGAGCAGCTGAGCTCATCCGAAGGCAAAACTGCTCTGATAAATCTGAGTGTCATGGACGTGGGGAAAGCGGACCCTGAAGTTACGCCTGTCGGAAAAAAGATGCTTGGAGAACGTGAACCTCCAACGAAGAAAGAGAAAAGAAGAAAATTCCTGAACCAGAAGAAGAAACTAAAGTAGAAGAAAGGGAAGAGGAAGGGGATGATCTTGTTCTTGACAGCCTGTCAGGCCACAGATTCCCAACAAGCCCAACTGAAGAACAACAAAAAAAAAAACGTTGAATCCCAGTTCAGGGGGTCCGTCAGTGTCAGATGGTTCAGGATGCCCAAGGATAAAGAAAAGAGCATATTTCACTAAAGAGAAGAACCTAGTGATTAGAATTATACATATATAGTAACTATCATTACAATTTAAAAAAAAATCTTGGAGTATTAAGTTTAGTTGGGACTAAAGATTACTTTTACGATTTGAGCATCAGAATACTTAGCACCAAATAATTTTTCACTATCTTTTTTTCTATCTTGTCTTAGCAGAGTAATAAAAATCAAGATTTGCTAATCATCATCAGGCTTGGAAACAGTTTATTTGAATAAAAGGAAAACCTAATACTATCACAGTGATGCTATTGTCGTCTCAAGGAAAAAGACAGATATTAAAAAGATTTGTTCGAGAGCTCCTTATAAAAGTTTATTCGTGTCTGATTGGCTTCTAAGAGGGCTTTTAAAATAAATTTCATCTTTAAGACAAAAACTTCACAAAGACTGAAAGAGTCGAATGATTTACTATTATTAAATGTTAATAAAATTCTCAAGAGGAGTTCGGTCAAAAGAATAGATAAATTAGGGAATAAACTGTTCTGAAAAGCAAGCTGCAAAAATCTTCCCCATTTTGCACAACAAAATGCAATCGGTCTGGTTTGAAGCACTTTCCTGTTTAAGACTCTGAGCAAAAATATTCCAATCTTTTGCTAATATGGTTGAAACAGACTCAGTAGACAATCAAAAATAAACCTCTCGGCTTTCATTATCCAAATTTTTTGAATAAAAAAACAACGCAAATTAATGCTAATGTGACAAGCTAAGTTATGTGAAAAGAATTAGAATCTGAAAAGTATGAAACAGAAATTTTACATGCAATTAAATGTAGCACATGATGGCCACATATAAATTTCTCACTTTAGCATTTTCTTTTCCATTAAAACCCCAAATGATGCAAGAAATTGAATCTTACAGCCGAAAGGTCACAAAAATTAGTAAAGGCAAGTCTGGTAAACATTTTTAAAGTTTCTTTAATTACTAATCTTTCTGTGCTACAAAATGACTCCATTTCTGCAAGATTACACGTTCAAACTATGGAACGTCAGGTAAATTCAAAATCGTGTTTCCCTCACATAAAAGATCATAATACCGACCAGATGGCGTATGCACAATTAAATTGATTTTTAATAAGAAATTCTTGGCACAATAGAACATAATCGCTCCAAATTGCGTTCAGGACTACTTATATTTTTTTTATAGTTCAAGGCTAAGACTCTTCGGCCCAGATCCTGTGCTACGGTGTTAGGGGACCAAATAGCTCTGGAGACCAGTAATGAAATAATGAGCCTTTCATTTGGGGGTCACTGAGTAGGACCTGCTATCGTTCATTAATGACACAACTGTTCCCAACCTCCTGGGGTTGGAGCAGTGGCGGGGGGTGGGGATTATTATGGAAAGGGTAGCAGAAATATGCAGAAGATCATTTCATTTATGGACAGGACCTATGGCAAATATTTAAGAATATGTGTTTTATAACCAACAAAGCAATGCTATTAACTCATTGACAGTGAGATTGAATGCCTGGCTCCCCAGACCAGGGTCTACAGAAGGCAGCAGAGTTTGGATGCTGTCCTCCATCCCCATCAGCCATGCGGTACCTGTCGCCTGGGCAAGGTGTGACCCTTTTTTTTTTTTT
>NW_011889053.1:646799-649255 GCF_000151845.1 Pteropus vampyrus | reverse complement strand
ATTCTTTTGGGTATATATCCAGAAGTGGAATTGCTGGATTATATGATAATTCTATGTTTAACTTTCTAAGCAACCTCCATACTGTCTTCGAAAATAGCTGTATTCTTATATTTGCCCACCAGCAAAGCACGAAGGTTCTAATTTCTCCACATTCTCATCAACACTTGTTATTTTCTGGTTTTTGTTTGCTTTGTTTTTAACAGCATCTATCCTAGTGGGTATAAATTGGTATCTCTTTGTCGTTTTGATTTACATTTTCCTGATGGTTAGAAATGTTGAGAAACTTTTCATGTGCTTATTGGCCATTTGTATATCTTCTTTAGAGAAATGCATATTTAAGTCCTTTACTGATTTTTGAATTGGATTTTGTTGTTGTTGAGTTGTAGGACTTCTTTATATATTCTGGATATTAATCCCTTATTAGATATATGATTCGCAAATATGTTTTCTTATTCTGTGCATCGCCTTTTTACTCTGTAGATAGTATCTTTTGATGTACAAATTTTTTAATTTTGAAGAAGTACAATTTATCTACGTTATCTTTTGTTGCCTGGGCTTTTAGTGTGATATCCAAGCAATCACTGCCAAATCCAATGTCATTTTTTCTCCCTAGGTTTTCTTCTACGACATTTATAGTTTTAGCTCTCATATTTAAGACTATGTTATATGCTGTGTTATATGCTGTATGGTAAGGGTCCACTTTTCTTCTGCATGTGGAGATTTAGTTTTCTCCACATCTGTTGAAAAGATGGTATTTTCCCTATTGAAGGGTTTTGGCACCCTTGTCAAAAATCATTTGGCCGTATATACAGGGGTTTATTTTTGGGTTCTTTGCTCTATATGTCTGTCTTTATGTCAGTACCATACTGTTTTGATTACTGTAGTTTTGTAGCAAGTTTTGAGATCAGGAAGTGTGAATCCTCCAACTCTGTTCTTCCCTTTCAAGGTTGTTTTGGCTATTTGAGGTCTCTTAGGATTCTATAAGAATTTTAGGATGAGTTTTCCTGCTTCTGCAAGAAATATCATTGGGATTTTGATAGGGATTGCACTGAATCTGTAAATTGCTTTAGTTTCAATACATTTTTAAGATAATGTAATTTTTTAGTGATAAGGTTAAGTAATTGTAAAGGATATAATTTCTGGCATATTGTAAATATTGACATTTAAAAATAAATTTACATCATTCTTTTAACGTAGCCACTGGATTCTAAGTATAAGTGGATGCTTGTCACAACCCACTTTAAGAACTATACCAACAAATATTTCTCTAAGAGTCAGAAATTTTACATCGTTACTTTTATCTTAAATTTGTTTTCCATTTCATTTGACCCAGTTAATTTATATTTAATTCTAACTTAATGTATTTTTGTTTGAAAGACTTTTATTGATCACCCTATCATATGTCACAAAAACAATGAATAGAAATTAAAATTAATATGTGGCTATATGGCTATAACTGTTGAAAGTTCTAGATTGAGTTTTCAATACAATTACTAGTGGTATACAATGGATAAAACATATACATTTTGGTAATTATTATGTAATTATCAAATTATTAAGTAAACCTGGTAATTACTTAATAATTACCAAAATGTATATTTGTAATAATTCAAAAAATGTATGTTGAACAAATTTCTAAAAAATTATTAAACTTTGTTAGAAATAAATTTTTAATGAGAGAGATGGAACTCAGTCCTCCCCTGGCCCACTAGTTCATATAACTGTGGAAGAATATTATCTACTGATAGATTGAGACAGGATTCAGCTTCATTTTTATTCCTACTGCTCATTAGTATAGCTCTAAGTCTTGAGAAATCTAGTTCAGATAATAAATGAGAATATAAAGTTTTGTTAGAGCAATATCCATCAATATGTTGGATCTCTGAGCCATGCGCCAAAAAATAATACAGTTCTCTCATAGTAAAGTTATTTAAGATCATCTATCTGCTCACATCTCGATCAAGTCCTTTTCAAAGTTTTCTGAAAGCAAAGAAAAAGAAACCACTGAGTTGCAAACAATTTGCTAACTATTAATCAGAATAATTACTTTCCTAACTTCTAGGAAGTATACCTAAAACCTATATTGAAAAGTTTCAAATAACTTCTAGTTTGTCAGGCTATGTTTTCGTTTAGATGAGCCTTTTTTGCTTAATACACTCTGAAAGGTTTGGGGAAATAAAAAAAAGTTTTCATTTTTAACACACTATTGCTATTACATTATTGTTTGATAAAACAGTGTCCTCTTTTCACTTAGGGCTACCTTGCTCCCATCATATTCTCGGTGCATGAGGCTCTCTGGGTGTGTGACAGTCACTCTGTATCACATGCTTTAGTGTTTTTCCAAACCTTGGAGTTACAGATTTAGCTTATTCAAGTTTTGGAAGATTTTTCTGTCATAAAACCTGACAACACCTGTCTTCACTTTTTAACTAATCGATTAGATCAGAAAAAAAAAA
>NW_011889053.1:633116-646749 GCF_000151845.1 Pteropus vampyrus | reverse complement strand
GCTTAATACACTCTGAAAGGTTTGGGGAAATAAAAAAAAGTTTTCATTTTTAACACACTATTGCTATTACATTATTGTTTGATAAAACAGTGTCCTCTTTTCACTTAGGGCTACCTTGCTCCCATCATATTCTCGGTGCATGAGGCTCTCTGGGTGTGTGACAGTCACTCTGTATCACATGCTTTAGTGTTTTTCCAAACCTTGGAGTTACAGATTTAGCTTATTCAAGTTTTGGAAGATTTTTCTGTCATAAAACCTGACAACACCTGTCTTCACTTTTTAACTAATCGATTAGATCAGAAAAAAAAAAATTCTGACTTCAAATTTCAACTAAAATATACATGTTAATATATATCCTCATGATGGCATTTCACTTCTGGCCTTCCGTTCACAGATAAAGACCAAAGGAGCTAACAGAGCCTTGCCATGAATACCACGTCTACAGGAAATGAGGAATAGCTGCCTTTCACATTTCTCCCTGAGGGTCTCTGGACAGTTCCTTGGGAGCAATGTCTCGTTGACCATTGTGTAGAGTTTTACTGATTTCTTTCTTTAATAACTGCTGTCTCCTTGGTTTGTGTCCTTGAGATTTTTTTATACCAAAGAGCACATCTCACAGTGACATTCTGAAGAGGCATGATGTGTGCCTTTCTTTTATAAGGTAGGAAATGTCCGATCGATCAATCGATCAATAGATTGATCTATCTATCTATCTCTCATCATCATCATCATTATTATCATCTATCTATCTATCTATCTATCTATCTATCTATCTATCTATCTATCTATCTATCTATCTAATCTATTTGCGTGATTTAGCACTTCTATTCCTAGGTGTACACCAAGAGAACTGAAAACATGTCTATACAAAAACTTGTGTATGAATGTTCGTAGTAGTATTATTCATAAAAGACAAAAAGTGTAAACTATCTAAATGTCTACCAACTGACAAATGAATAAACAAAATGTGGTAGATCCATACAATGGAGAATTATTTTGCCACACACAAAAAATGAAGTATTAACAATATGCAACAACATAAAGGAACCCTTGAAAACCTTATGGTAAGTAAAAGAAGCCAGACACAAGGTGCCACATATACGAAATGTCTAGAATAGGCAAATCCATAAGAGACAGAAAGTAGTTAGAAGCTGCCACACGCTTCGTGGTGGTGGCTGTGGTGGGCTGATGTGAAATAGGCTTCCTTTTTGGAGGGATGAAAATGTTCTGAAATTACAGTGGTGACAGCTGCACAAACCTGTGAATGTACTAAAACCCCTCGATTGTATACTTTTAGGGGGCAAATTTTATGGTGTATGAATTATATTTCAATAGGAAATGAACTTTGCTTTTAGCTCTCACCTCTAATTCCAATACCAGCAATCATTCTGTAGCTGCCTACCAGACATCTCATTGGGTTAGCTCAAGTTCTCCATATCTGCAGTAACGTAGAGGAAATGCAAGGCTGCCCGAGATAAGGCTTTCATTACAGTCTTGTCTCAGCCCATAATATCTGTGTGACCTCAGACAATCTACACGACCTTTCTTTACGTCATTCTCCTTCTTTGAAAAAATAACTGGGTTGTGCATGATCATTCTATGGGCTCTTCTGAATTAAAAATGATGTAGCATATTCAGTGGGGGATTGCAAATGAAAATGCCTCAAACTTCACCTTAGCCATAATCCAACTCCAAACAATTATCAGATAAGTTGAGCACTTACTTTATTAAAGCCGGAGATGATGTAATTTTAATCTCCCCATCTACTTTCTTTGCAAGCCCAAATCTCTGACGACAGGCATGCTAAATCACCTTATATATTTTTCTGTTCATCTATCTTCCAATTCTTTCTGGTTTCATGGCTACTTCCTAATCAGGGTCTTGGGTCCATGTCTATCTTTTCCTATCATTTCTCCAAAATGTCCAGAATCTACCAGCATTTTGGCTCTTTAGCCTCTTCCTATAAACGGATTGTCTTCTACAGTTAAAAAGAAAAAGAAAAAATACCATTCCTCGATGCCCTAAAAGGAAAGCTGTTTATTTCTTAAAATAAATCTTTACTTTTAACTTCCATTTACAGATCAACCGAGTCTTCACCTCTATAACCGAGCTCCAACCAGGACAGTATTGAAACTACTCTCCCTGACAGATTTCTCCTCACTTAATCACTCGATTTAATGAGCATTATAAGTCCTCATTATTTTTCACTTCTTTGGAGCATCAGTCATAACCTTTCAAAGTCATCTCCCTCTTGGCTGCTGTGATGTGATGTGACACGTCTACTCCTCCAATTTTTCGTGTCATTCCCTTTTCATCCTCGCCATTTCCTTGTCGTGAGCCAGACCCTTATATGGGAACATCGGGAGACTTGGTGCTGGGCCTTCATGTCTTCCCTTTGATCACTCCCATAGTAGGAGCTCATCCACTCCTGAAGCCCACAAAGTCCCTTTATATGGATGACTTTCACACTGCATTTCTAATATCAACCCCTTTTTCACCTACAGGTGACCGACCATGTTCATCTTTATGTATCACTGCAATTTTTAAAAATAATGAATAGACTTTATTTTTTTTGAGCAGTTTTAGGTTTATAGAAAAAAATGAGCAGAAAGCACAGAGTTACCATACCACCCACAGAGACCCATACAGTTTCTCCTACTAACATCTTATATTAGTGTGGTAGAATTGATGAGCCAATGTTGGCACACTGTAGTTAACTAGACTCCACAGTTTACACTAGCCGTCACTCTTCATATTATACAGTTCTATGGATTTTGACAAATGCGAGATGTCATGTATTCATCATCTCAGTACTACCATGCAGAATACTTTCACTGCCCTAAAAATCACCTGTGCTTCACCTCTTCATCCCTTCCTGATCCCTGTCCCCCTCATTACTGCAATTTTAACATATCTAAAACCAACTTGTCTGTTATGGTTCAAGATGGCAACGTAGGAGAATCCTGAACTCATCTCATCCCACAGACACTGAATTGACAGCTACGTATGAAACAATTTCTTCCAGAAAAAAAAAAAAAAAACCCAAACTAGCTGAGCAACTCCTACGTATTGGGCCAAGACACGATCTCACCGTACCTCCACCCCCTACACAACCCACAGTTGGGAGGGAACCCATAAACTCGAGTTTCTCCCCAAGGAGTGAAGGGTTCTTTCCCCACAGTTGGCATCCTGAATTTTAAGACCTGCACCTGAGAGACAAGCTTGTATCCATGGAACCTACTAGACTACAGAGAACTGAAAAGTAGTTCAGGTGCAGTCTTACCCCAGAAGAGTTCCTGGACTTCCTGTGAAAGAGGCTTGTTTGCTTATCTCGAAGTGTCAGCCTGAGGTGCAGGCATCTAACCTCACACAAACACTGAGGGGCCTCCCAAAATGCCCTCCAGGGATAGAGTCTAGCAGGCACCACCTCTGCATTCTCCCTCTACTATGTTTCAGAGCGCTGGAATCTCCTGGTGTGGAACTTGTCCACGGGTCTGGTGCCCTGGTTTTTTATATATATAGTGCCCTGGTTTTTGTGGCTGCCTCCCAGGGACCAACCCTTGATCACCTAGCTCTAATGGCTAGTGAGGCTTGGGTTCATGAGCTCAATGGGATGGTAGCAAAGAAAGAAATAGTTCTTAAGTGGTGATCGCCCTGGGGCTCAGGGAACAGGAAGCAGAAAGAAACACCTGTCTCCTAGTCTTCCCCTGAAAGAGGTATATTTGCAAACTTTGAAGGCTCCTGTCTGAAGATCTGGCTTCCAATCAGCCTGAATCTAGGTGCTGACTGAGCTCCTTCCCTCTAGGGCACTGATAAGTCTTGGCACACCCTCAACTACTGGAAACCACTACAAGTAAAGTAGGCAGTTTGGATAATCACAAAGGTTTGAGAGAGGACCAAAAGCTAGGGGAGGGTGAACAATAAGATTCATTTGCTACATGAGGCCACTCCTTAAAGACTGGGCGAGGTGGCTGTTTTATCTAATGCAGAGAAATCAACAAAGAGAGTCAAGGAAAATGAAGAAAGAGGAATATGTTCCAAATGAAAGAAAAAGAAAAGACCTCAGAAAAAGACTTGAATGAAACAGAGATAAGTGACTTACCTGATAAAGAATTCAAAATAATGGTCATAAAGATGCTCACTGAGCTCAGAGAAGAATGAATGAACTCAGTGAGAACTTCAACAAAGAGATAGAAAATATAAGACAATATTAAATAGATGTCACAGAGCTGAAGGATACAATAACTACACTGGAAAATACAATAGAGGGGTTCAACAACACGTTAGATGTAGCAGAAGAAAGGATCAGTGAACTTGAAGTCAAGGTGGTGGACTGCACCCAGTTGGAGCTGTAAAATCAACCTGTCGCTTTCACCCAACCCGATTTCTCCCTTGATGTCCCTATTTGCAGGCTTAAAATCTCGAGTTCAAGATTTTTTTTCGTCCCTTCTCTTGCTCCCTTTACATTCATTCCCTTTATGGTGTCTTCTGTTTTCTCTGCCTTCACTTTTCTCTGTTGTTCTATTCTACTGCAAATTATGAGATTCGGTTCAAGCAAGAAGCTTGCCCTATGCATGTCTGTAAAGCAAGTATCTCTAGGGGATGAAATAAACTCTGCCTTCAGACAAATGAATAATGACCTCTCATCTCATCACCGGGAACTCAGTCTTGTGATCTGCCCTCTATAGTAGCACATGTTGTATTAACAGTAAAAATACTGTTACTGTTTTTGAGTATAAAGTGTTTGCAATTTTTCACTCTCATAAATATTAAAATATACCCACAGTGAATTAAACAGCCCAGAAAAAACAAATAGCTATATTGGTAATCATTTAAAATTTATGAATGCCTTCAAATCAACATAAGAACTTTATGGTGTATGAGCTGTAGTCTCCATCGAGACAGCAACTTAAATATTTCCATAGTTCCAATAGTAAATGCCATGTGTAATTTTATAAATATCTTTTGTACTTAATTTCTGAAATTCCAGTATTGTTTTAGTAGTTTCAGTATGGAATATGTATAGAGACTACATCTGTATGCATAGCCTTAGATTCCAAGCATGTGAATATTTCCAGAGCACTCTTTACTTTTGAATAAATTATGCATTATAGTTTTTAATGCACAAAGGATATGTTACTTCATTACCATTAAATGAGAGAAAATAAGAAAAAGTAAGCTAACTCTAAGTATCTATTGATTTCTAAAGCAAACTCAGAATTTGCAAGAAATGAGAAAAGATATTTTGACAAAATCCTTAGCCAAACACCTAAAATACATGGACTGAAAATTAACAATCAAGAAAACTGAAGTTGGCAACTTAACGTTAATGTCAGTGAGTTGGATAACTGTTACATTCTAGACCTAAGACCCGAGTGATTTAGAACTATTAATCAACGCTAAAAACCTGATGGCAATGTCTAACTATTTAACACCTCATTTTTCTCCTAAATGAACCTCTTAAACCTCAGCTAGCTTCTGCCTTTTCTTTATGTTCCAAGTCCCCTTGGACAGGGCTATGATTTTAAGTTTACAGAACTCATTTTTCTATACACTAAGTGAAGAAGTCATTTAGCAAGGCCACCAAATCCAGACTGTGGCAGCTAGGTAGCAAGGCCTCATTCAGTTCAGAGTAAGTCTCCCTAAGGACTCCCTTTATAGTAAAGTAACATGCCGGCCCCGCTAAAATTCTGTCTTAAACAAAAAAGAGAAAAAGTTCATTTTTAAAGACGTTTTTTAGATTCGAAATGTGTTAACAAAAGTTCTTGACAGTTTCTGTGATCCAATATAATGAAGCAACTAGCTACCAGTCCTACAAACGCAGACACAATCATTTCTACTTAATTGCTAGATCAATGCAATATGATTACAAAGCCACGAAATTCATTATGTAAAATTGGTTAGTATCATAGAAAATTAAACTCCGAAACATGGAGATTATATTTCAGAGTTAAAATTAGCTCCCCTGTGTCTTATCAGAGGAGGTAGCCATCTAAATTTTATAGCTTTTCAAGTAGCCACCACATTTCTATTTTCAATCTTTTATTATAAATTGTAATACTTGACATTATAATTTAATATAAATTACTAAGACTTCCTCCCAACCAAGAATTCTATCTTAATATTATTAAAACAATCATTCCTCATACCCCCAGAAAATGATTATAAATTAAGACAAGCATTATTTAATATTCTGGCAAAACGAAAGGCTAAGTTTAAACAAAATGTTTTGCCAAAGTATACAGTGCAATATATATACAAGCAGTCACTTTGCAAGTAGAATATTAATGTGCTTTTTTTTCCTCAAAAAAGATATCTGTTTGTGGATGATTGTTATCTCTCCAGATACATAAATCAGAGTTCTTGCTTCTTCCTGGTATTTCAGTATGTGCTCTCTTAAGTGCTAAAGACAGTGTTTCAGAAAAATTGAAAATTTCGTACTACACACAGACAAACATACACACGGACGCGAATACTTCTGCAGATGCATCAACAGTAATATAACTCCTGGACAAACTCTAACTAAGGCAAACAGGAGATAATAATCTGATGTATCATCAACAAACACGTTTCACGAGTCCACCACAATTTCACATGGAGAACCTAGGAAAGCCTTTAGTAAAGGTGATAATTGGTGGTGATTTTCGAAGGACAGGCAGCATTTCCATACTAAGATGTGGGGAAGAGGCAACTGGCTTTTTGAGTTCAGATGCTGATATAAACAAGAGAGCAGGGCGGCATGTATCATTTGTGTGACAATTGTTTATTAAATAATTGGAGCTAAATAAAGTTTATACCCGGGCCAAGTCTTCACCAATACACCATTTAACAGCAGAATCGCTTAAACTGACACTATGAACCGCCATTAAATTACTGTGTTATAGATTTAACTGTTCCCCAAACCCTGAACTGTAATTTTGATATTCAGTTTCAATTACATTATTAAACTCATTTTTAGCAATCTGTTACAATCCTGCCATCTGATTTAGTTGAGACCTTCAAAAAGTCTGGTAATTGAAAAAGCAATCAAACCTGGTACATAAATGTTTTATTTAACTTAAAATACGTAAATGTAAATTTATTCACCAAAATTTGATCATGTAGTCGACGACTGCTCTGCTGGCTGAAGTTCCATTTTCTCCATCGTACATAAATACCACAACATATCAATATTATTAAGTTATAAAAGTCCAGTTTTAGGGAATTTTTTTTAAGTAATAAAACTCATGAGGCAATTTGAGTATTTATCCTTCATAAAGTTTTTTTTTTAAATCCACCAGTTTTTCACTTGTCTTACTCATATCTAATTAGTTAAAAAAAAAAAACAAAAAAAAACCTCACCTTTGAGTCTTTCCAAAGCATACAAATTAATTTTCATTGAAACAACACACTCCTTTCACTTTCTACACATGTATTTCATTGCTTCATCTAATAGTTTATGCGATGTGGTTATAATAACTTCTACTACTACTACTAGGGGAACTGCCGAAGGGGCACATTGAATGACAGAGAAACCAAACTTTTATTTTTCTCCCTCACAGCAAGAGGAGATGAAATTTCGATGTGGAAGGCTAGAGGTTTACTGTTACGATGATGTTAAAAATAAGTTGATTTTTAGATTTATCTATTGCTAGATTAATGTTTGGCCCCTAGGCCTCCTTTTCACAAATAAAATCAGAAGGTGCACGCATACTTGAGAACAGAATCCCAGTGGTGACAATCGCTATAGCCTCCCAATCTGCCGTGTTCGACGCCACGTGAGAAAAAGTTCTCGAGTCCAATTAACGTTTATCTCCCTCCATTTTGTGTAGGAAAAACAGCTCGCTTGGGGTTATTGCCTTTTCTAAAGAAAACATCCAATTCCTATCTCATAATATAAAGGTCGATCTGCTTAGTTTGTGAAAGCTGGCAGGCGTCAGCCGGCCTGTCTCCCATGCCCCAAGGAACATGACAGAGAATGTAGCTAGCTTCTGGTCTTCATGGCCCCTGTGAGGTTGTCACAATCATGACAACTGTGCCTCAACTGCTGAATCCTGATCACTTGTTTCTCTGCAATTATTCATTGTATATATTTGTAAAGACAAGTTCTCAAATGACATGCTTATTTTTTTTTTAATTTATGGGGGTGGCATTCATTAATAAGATTATATAAGTTTGGGTGTACAATTCTATAATTTTCATCTGTACGTTGCATTGTGTGTTCACCCCTTACAGAGTCTAGTCTCCTTCTGTCACCAGACATTTGACCCCCTTTACTCTCTTCCCCTCTGGTAACCCCTAAACTATTGTCTTTGCCTCTGACTTTTGTTTTGTTTGTTAAAATGACATAATGCTTATTTTTGACAATAAGAAGTGTCTCTAATGCAAGGCAAAAAATTTCAAGTTCTATCACCCAAATAAGGAATCTCTAATTAATGTGAGTTACTATGTAGGTCACATTTTAAAATATTTAAATCGTCAAGCAACATTTGTTCACATCCGACCACTTAATTTTCTTCAGGTTTCAAAGTGTGTTTGAAGATCTCCCACTAGCAAACCCAAGTTCTCTGGCGAGGGGAAGGAAGCCTGCCCAGAACTCCTCTCTGATCGCCCTCTTCCCGAGTCCCACCTGCAGACAGGGGTGGGGGGCGGGGCATAAGAGGAGCAGCACCGGTTAAAATTTAGCCGTCAGAGCTCCCAAAAGAGTTATGTGTTTGGCCAATGGGTTGGAACAATGGAGTATTACTGAAGCCCTAGAGAACTTGGCTTGAAGCTGAGAAACAAGGGGATTTTTATTCGGGTTAGAACACTAACCCGTTCCAGGTGAGCGTGTCCAGACAGCCCACTAGGCGTGGAGACGGCCTGAGAGATGCCCTGGGCTCCACGGCCACCCCAGAAGCAGGAGCAGGTTCCATGTGAACTAGTAAAGTAGGCATTGCTTGGAGCTATAGCACCCAGAGAGGCATAAACCCTGCCCAGTACATTTTAATTTTCCTTTTACAAAGTGGATCTTGTTTCCGGTCATAACTGTGTGTATCTTCTTTAGACAATAGTCCAGTGTGCTCCTATTGATGGACTTCAGGAAACCAGGCAAGATTAGGGCTCAGACTTCAGGTTCTGCGGCTGAATGGAAGTATAGTTTTGCCCAGGGTCAAGATCTCAGTAGTTCTTGACCCTGAGAGATGCTCTCTGCTGCTTCCGCCTGGGATTAATGTGCAGTTGGACAACGGACGGTTTTTAAGAGAGAGCTTAGTGTCACAAGCTCCCTTTGACTGCTGAAATCACGTGGTAATAACGCCCTGTGGTTATCCTCGCTGTCGCTCAGAATGTACAAAGGTTACACTCCCCAAGCGCGAATGGGGATGGGGAGGCTGGCCAAGCTGGGCTTGGAAATGCTCATTACAACTGTGACAGCTGGAGTCTACTTCTTAGCATCCAGACACATTCTTTGTGAGATGCTCGGTTTCTCAGTTTAGCGACATCCTCCCCAGGGATTGATTTTTAGGAAAAGAAATCCATACAGTGCTGCCAGGTGTTCAAGAGTCTACCACCAACTCTTTTAAAGTCAAAAAATGAGTAGCTGCACCTTAAATCACATACTAGATTTTTGAAAGTCACCAGAAAGAGGGTTATGTTAGACTTCTGGGCCTGATTCAAGGTACCGCCTGATAATTGCAGGTATGAGCATCTTCTGCTTGACTTCCTGGGGTCAAACCGTCATCCAACTTGAGATATGAGAATTGGGTACCTGTGTTTGTTAACCATGTTTATTACTGCCCTTCTGTTAATGCCAGTGACCTGGGCAGATGGGCGCAGATGCCGGTCCTCAGTCCCACTGTTCGCAGAGACACCTGGCATAGAAACGGCTTCGGCTGGGTGCTCTGGAGTCAGAACATCTGGTTTCAAGTGGTGGCTTGGCCACTGTTTCACCGTGAACAAGTGACTTAAGCTGTGCATGCTTTTGTTTCCTCATGGAAAATGGGGATGATGGTAGTGAATATTTAATAGGCATTAGATCCATCAGGCATTGCTGCGTGTTCAATAAGTTAGTATGTGTAAAGCACCCACAAGAGTGGATGGTACAGAAAAAGGCTCAGTGAATGTTAGCTAGCCACTGTTGCGATTTTAACTGTTGCAGAACGTGACGAGTCATCAGAAAGCACTTCCCATTTTTAACTCCCTTTAGAAAATCTGTTACACGTTCCTGACAACCTGGATCTCTGTTGGAAATGTCCAGGTTTTGCTTTTACGACGAGTCACTGCTGTGCTCGCTTAGATCAAAGGAAAAGCCTGGTCATTTATCACTTAAAAACGTGCCTGTGCCCTGCACTGGCTCCATCCGCCATCAGCAAGGGCAGCTGAAATCCCTGACTCTGAATGCTGCTTCAGGAGGAGTCCTTCGCAGTACAGAGAAGAAGTTCCTTGTTCATCTGAACGTGGCATTGGAGCAGTTCTCCCACAGACTCCTTTTGCCAGGCTCCCGTTCAGTCCACGTCGCCCTCTGACGAGGCCGACTTATTTAGAATTATTTTCAAGTGACGAACTTCTGTCTTGCCCAGTGTAATCATCCACCATAATGCCTGTGTGTTTAGGAAGGCAGGCACTTAGGCATTCAGACGCTGGCAGCATCTCATCCGGTTTTCCCATTTGGCTGTCACAACCACGCCCAGGAAGTCAGTTAAGTCCCATTTTATAATTAGGACACTGCAGTGTGGAAAGATTATGTGACTGGAGCTCGAATTAAAAGTCCTGCTTGCCAGCTTCTCCCTTCTCAAGATTGGCCTTCCCTTTAAGCATTGTCTTAATGTACCACAATTTGGAATTATTTTCTTACTAAGCATTTAAAACTGTTTGAAATAGTCTTTCCCCACTGAGGACTGGACACTCAGTTATTTTCAAGAGCCAAGTATAAAAAGAGAAATCTTGAACGTCGATAGGCTGGGTGGACAAAGGGATACATCAGAGTCATGACCGCTTAACGATTGTGTGCACCAGACTGCTAAGTGTGTCACCTTCCACTGTGTCACTGTGCTTCACTCCGGAACACACAGAAAGCTGAGGAAGTTCTTAGGAAACGTGGTGACACTTTCCAGAATAATAGATACTTCCCCGAGGGAGTTTCGGAGTTACGTGAATCACTCATCATTTTGTGGTTAATGTCTTCAGAGCAGAATCACTACTATTTCTTGCGGTACAAATGAAACAGACGAGGGAGCTCATTATAGGACACACAGTGGCCATTAATGATGTGCATCAATTGGACATTATTGTGGGCAAAGGAATCTTGCTCTGAGGCGTCGTAGCTTCGACAAAATTAAACAGGGAAAATAACACGAGTGTTAGAGAAGTCTTGAAATAAAATTAACTGTGGAACACAAAAGGGGGTTTGTTTATTGGTGGATATAGATCCAATCTGCATAAATTATCTAAGCATCTATGACATTTACCTCTAAATATGTCAGATTTACCAAGCAAGGTACCTGTCTCGTGGATAACCATTCATATTTTAACAGAATCCATCGACGAATGCTGTACTGTTTCTCTCCTTGATTGTAGTTGAGTATCATGACCTATGACTTTTTATGAATTTATCATAAAATGTTTTAACAAAATTTTAACTATCCAGTAATATGCCATTATGAGTGGCATTGAAATAGCTAACAGGCCTTTGGCGAGTCCACCCATAAGCAGTCACACCATCAAATAAAACTAGTTTGGGCTCTCCAAAGCTTAAAAATATAGTAGAAAATGGAGCCTAAATTGAATAAAACCTATAGTAATAAGAACCTAAATGTCGAATTACTAAAAAAAAGTGCACGTGTTCTTGAGACAATAGCCTATACAGCTGCAGATGAAATGGATTTCCTTCAAATTAGTTAATACAAAGCTTTACTTGCACTAAAGCTTCTCTTAAGCCCAACTTACTACAGCCAACTACCACTTAAATATAAACTTTTAAATATACAAACACATTTTTAAACCAGAAAAGAACGAATGAACATAGAAAAACTCAACAAAACACAACCTATCTGACTGCAACGGGGCCTGAACTGTTTGTGGGTGCAATGCCCACACTTGAGCCCTGTACCTGAAACTCAAAAAGGGAAATGAAATTAATGACCGAGATGGATTTTACAGCAGAACCGCTTTGTTTACCCTGCATGATGGTAAATTTCTATTACTTTGGTGTGTTTAGAATTCAACTCATGCAAAGGTATAAACCACCTAGTGTCCATTAGAGACTCAGAGAGAGAGAATTCATGAAACCCCACGGAGTGACATTCCAAAAAACTACTTAATCGTATTTATCTTTCAAGGAAAACTACTTGTAAATAAATATGTGAGCACTATTGACAGACGAAGGTCTCTCTAATAGGGTAAGGTTCCTTAAGAAATACTTTTCCCATAATGTCCTAATTTTTGTGGCAACGGCCTACTTTTGCTTCTTTGAGTTTTTTGGGGTGATTTTGTTTTTAATGTGCATGTCAGCTATAACTTCGGTTGGCCTTCTCCTAACCCCCTCATTAGAGCTCCACTATTCACATATGTATAAATTAAAACGACATTTTTCTGCATCTAAAATCAATATACTGTTTTAGAACATTTAGAAATATCTGTTAAAATATATAGAGAAAAACCATCCATATGTTTACTAACTCAAATATAAGTATGTAAATATATTGGTTTTTATCTTTCTAGTCTTTTTTTATATGCACATATATTTGCATAGCTGAGTTTATGTGGTATAAAATATTGTCATTATTTATCTTAACAAGGCTTTCTCTTGGTCATTAAAAATGCTTAGTAATCATATTTTTAAATACAGATTTATAGTGGCCTAGTTACTGCAAATCAAGTTTCAAAATGCCTCCTCCCCACATGATTCTTTACCCTACACAGAAGAGTTTTGACACAGGCTAAAACCAAAGGCACAACTTGGCCAGGGGGCAGTTTTGGGGTCAGAAGTGAAGCTGTGAATGGCACTTGTACCAGCAAGCATGTTTTAGTAGTTTTCTTTTTGCAGTCTTTTCGTATTTATCATCATCATCACCATCATCATCACTATCATCATCACCATCATCATCACCATCATCATCACCATCATCATCATCACCATCATCATCATCACCATCATCATCATCACCATCATCATCATCAGCCTCATCATCGTCGTCGCTTTATGTGACCACTCCAACTCTCTTTTATTCCTGTCACTGGTGTAGAAACAGGTGTTCCTTCCAGGTGAGGACCAGGATGGTGTGGGGCAGGTAAAAGGAGACCTGAAATCTCGTGGGTACAGATCAGCCCTGCAGGGCGAGAGTTTAGAGGGCTAGATGCCCATTCCCATAGGACGTTCGTGGATTCTCTCGAAGAAGCCTGACAAATGCTCACACCAAGGAACCTATGCTGTTTGTAGGCCATTGTTGGACTCATGGTCCCTGGCAGCTGTTAATTATTTTCTGGAGAAAAATTCAAGTTGCTCTCTCTACCTACAATTTACCTTCTTCAACAATTTTATAGTGTTTTCTCCTCCTTGAGTCCACGTCCTCAAAGATCTTTCTTTAAAAATCTTCCCAGCTTAAAAGGAATTGAGTTAATGTGGTTTTGACCACAATGGCCATTTCAAATGGGTGCAAAGAACTACATCTCTTTG
>NW_011889053.1:625558-627781 GCF_000151845.1 Pteropus vampyrus | reverse complement strand
GACCTCTGAAGCAGGTGGACATCTTGATCCAGTGCAACCTGGAAAACTAGTTTCGGACAACATCAGACGGCGGCCTTGAAACTCACATGCTAGGAGCAGAAGAACCACTCTCACTTGGATTCCTTCCAGCAAATTCCAGCAGAGTGGACTGTTTGGGGGCGGGAGTTCTAAGGGACAAGTACATCAGTTTTAACGTTTTATTGAAATGCTCTTGATGTAACTCGGGCAAAGTTCTAGACTAATTAACGAAATCTGTAAATGCCACTCGGTCGGGGAAGAAGATCAGGCCATAGATGGTTAGAATTATTTCTCAGTTGTGAACAGGTGACCACATTACCAGAACACAATCATTTACTAGCATGCCAATGATCAGCAACGCACACACGGGAAGCGAGCAAGCTGCAAGCTAATCTCATAGATTCGATGGGGGTTAATTTGCTCTACGGCGATGACATGTCACTGCAGCGTACGTAAGAGCCACGTTTGAGGTAGCGCCGTCCAAAGATGCAATAAGGGAAACCTGACCCCTCCCCAGAGACCAAACTAGACGGCTGCTGTGCTGTCATGGGCAGGTCATGTTCCGGGAGGAGGCAGGAACAGGAAGACCCTCGAGCCCAATAACACTACAGTCATAAGTTTCGTCAAATACCTTAAAATAACGCTGAAGGTACAGGTGTCACTACTCTAAAGGCTTTCCTATACGCTTTCATTTAATCAATTTCCTATACGCTTTCATTTAATCAATTTTTTTGCTGCATGGACTTCATTTTCCGTGTTTTATAGCAGACAGCTAGGCTGCGAGCGGCCAGGAGTCCAAGTTTGCACAGTTTGAGCTGGAAGCACAGCCCCCAGGTGATCTGATGGTGGAATGTCACCCCACCTTCACTGTGCTGCTCCCCGATGATGGCAGCCACCAGTGAGACAGCAGACGGAGGAAGAGTGGTTCCAGGAAGACAGGGCTGGGGCGCTCGCCCCGCCGGCTCGCTCCTCCACCGCCATCTCGTTTTGTCATGGCCAGTGTTAATTCTATCAAATTTTACTCCTTCAACTACGATAACACCTGGAGTCCGGTGATGTCCTGGTTCTTGGTTCACAACTCCGTGGGACTGGGCGTCCAGAGCTGTCAACCATGGGACCTCTGTTCCTATGATGCAATACTACGCAGCAATCAAAAGACGCTCCTAATACAGCAGCACAGGTGAACCTCACATGCACAAGCTGAGTGACAGAGGCGAGACTCGGAAGGCCACGAACGGCACAGTTCCACTCATGTCATTCACGACATTGGAAGGAAAGCAAAACCGTGGGGTCAGAGGGCAGACTGCCTTGCTGGGGACCGGGTGTGGGGGTAGGGACTGGCCACACGGCGGGCTGGGGAGGATCTGGCGGGCTGGGGAGGATCTGGGGAGTGACGCGCTGTTCTATTGTCTGGGAGCGGTGGTGATGACATCACTGTATGCGGTTGATAAGACTCACAGAACTGTACGTGGAAAAGGGTTCATTGTACTGCATATAAATTGTACCTTATAAACAACAAAAAATGGCATATCATACTGATAAACAGCTTCAAAGGAATAAAGGAAACTAATAAGGTGAGGCTAACAAGGAGGGAAAAGCTTCTAGTTCAGAGTTAAGGTTGTAGAAAGTGACTTTCGACTTGACAGTGACTGACAAAAAGGTTACTGAAACAACATGCAACTTAGTTAAAGGAGCAATAATAAACTTCACCCTATGATCCATGAATGAAAAAGGCCAACATTGAATCCATATTCATTCACTGGCATGGCCTGGAAGTGCGAGCGGTATTTATTAGCACTGATCTGCTCTGCCTCCCCTTAGCTTGAAAGACCAGGCAGGAAAGCACATACATCGCTCACACTCTTGAGCCTTCTTTAAACGGTCTGCTCGATCTGCCAGGAGACCGGCACTAAGACGAGAAGGGCACACTGGACTCCCAGGACATGTGCTGGAAAATCAGTACGGTGGCCCGAATGAGCTGTCAGAATGCAATGAAGATTATTTACCACTTAAAAGTACCGGCATTTCCTAGAGGGGAGATGAGCTTCCTGTATTGTAACTAAAGGTCAAAGTCAAAACACTCCGAAGTTCAAGGAAAGGCAAGGCAGATGGCATCGCCAGGAATAATTCCATTTTACCTGCCTACAAAAAGGTATTTTAAAACCGCGGGGCCAAAATCGATGTCTCTTTCCTAAGTCCTGTCGA
>NW_011889053.1:624043-625508 GCF_000151845.1 Pteropus vampyrus | reverse complement strand
TCTTTAAAAATCTTCCCAGCTTAAAAGGAATTGAGTTAATGTGGTTTTGACCACAATGGCCATTTCAAATGGGTGCAAAGAACTACATCTCTTTGGGCCAATGATGAAGATTTGAGACAGTCCCCTAGGGAGCCAGGCCAGTTCTCTCTGGTTTGGGGGCAGCTCTTCCCTGCTGGGTCCTTGACTAATTTTATCCTCTGGGAACCAGCTTGTGCATTCCTTACGTGAAAGGGTTAACATCCATCCCATTCTCCCTTCCCATCTCCAGTCCTTGGGGCTCAAACATAGTGAAGAGATGGCCCCAAATGTTCAGAGGCAGAAAACAACACACAACCTTTCCAGTACCTCTAGGTAGTAACTAGGTCATAACCACACGATTCAGCCCATAATCCTAATTAAGTATCCTTCATAAGAAACCAGCATCTCATGAAGTGATCACAGCTCTTACAATAAATATGTTAGGAAAATATTGTCCTGTGAACTCAAGATCTGAGTTCATTTTCACAGATAAATGTAAATATACGCCCTCTCTATCTACCAAGTTTTGATCACTCCCCTTTCCCAAACATTATCTAAGTAATGAAGGACAGAAACAATTCTAAACTATTTTAAATGATTTTTTCCTCTATCTTGAGCCAAGAAGATTGAGATAATTTTCTTTACTATTTAAGAATAGGTCTATTCCAGTGGATGTTAGAATGTTTTTCAGCAAACTCCAAATTTCCCTTTTCTTTTGTAAAATACTTATTAATAATTACTAATTAGGTTGACCAAAACTTAAAAAAGACACATGGAATAACAATTTTCCCAATTATTATATTTCTGAGCAAAGCTCACTTAAAAATCATTCATTCCTACTAAAAATATACATCTAAAATAATCTACGTCAATGTGCTGACAATCTGTCATCGTAAAGAAATTCCTTATGCTGTTATTGAGTGGATATGGAAAAGAAATTGACTAACTATGCTAAATATGGGCAAAAAAAGGTATTTGCATTTTTGAATTGTGGTTTATGATTTACTATAATAGTCATATTTGAAGGTTAAGAAAATGTATAGAAACTTGAGCATTTTAAGTATCTCTTACAATTCAAAAATAATGAGGAATATGAAGCTTTGACAGCCCAATGGTATATAAGTAAATTCCTGCCCCCAACACCTCTGAGCCATTTACCATCTCAGGAATGAGAAAATGGAATGGAAAAAATTCCCTGCTACTATTCGCATGTGCATATAGAAAGCACACGCATAACTTTCCCAGGCTTAAGTTGTCTTGAAGGAGATTAAATTCAGTTTTGTCAAATGTTCCCCAGTTTTATAAGGTATAGAACCAATATGTTGATCACAGCCCTACTGTTGAGTGAAAACTTGGGCATGAATGTAGGGATCACCCTTAGCAGGCCTAACCATAAAAAATAATCGTAACAAAGTGTATGAGATTATGGGAGAGAGAACGTGTGTGT
>NW_011889053.1:620218-623993 GCF_000151845.1 Pteropus vampyrus | reverse complement strand
AAAAAATCAAAAGAAATCTAATTTCAGAAGTTTTAGGAAACCTGGTCTCTACTGGCAGAAAAATAAAAAGGATAGGAAGAAATACAGTAGAGTGATATAAACGGGAAAAAATAGTGAGATAAACTAGTAGGGAAAAAACCTAACTGGTAAAATCAACTTCACAGTAGTAAAAATGTACTTGAGGGTTTCAACTAAAATAAAAGGGAGTTTTTAGGTAGGGATGTGTTTAAAGAACATAATCCAAGTTATCTTTTATTCTCTCAAAAGATGAGGTTGAACAAACTGTAGTAAAGCTTAGTAAAATTAACTAAGTAGAAGCTTAGTAAAATTAACTAAGCTTCTAATATTGGACGGTATACTTCCCCACGTGGAAATTCCACTGCAAAAGATTTAAGTTAGATCAGAAATGCATTTCTTAAAAGAAAAGACAAACAATATAACACGCTACTTAAGTGATCTTATATTCACCTCCCAAAAAAACAAAAAGCCCAATAGATTCTTATAGGTCGGCCTCGACTGAAATGCATCCACTGGGTTATCTGTTCACGAGCACTGTGTACTTAGTCTTGCTTGAGCAAAGAGTCAGAAAGAAACTACCTTTAGGTGACTAAGGAGCAATTTGGTAAATAGAAATGACATTCACCCTGACCTGGGTCTTTGATTGCATGGACCTGAAGGAAGAGAAGTAAGTTGGAACAGGTGAGCGTTGATGCACTCGGGGATGATGAGCTGGGCCCCCTGGCATGGGGCTGATTCTGCAACACCAGGTGGGGAGGAGGCGTGGGCACCGTAGAACAAAGCCCAGCCCAGCCCAGCCCAGCCCAGCCCACAGCAGACCTCTCAGAGTTCATGTCCATGTGAGTCCTCTGCATTGATTTTGTTTTGGGCCTTGTGCTTTTTTTTTTTTTTAAATTCCGGGGAGGTTTAAACATTTTATGGCATTAGAGACTCATTTTTTTAAAACATCGATGCCTAAATATAGTTGTTTTTTTTTTTTCCTGAAAGTTGGGTCTTTATAAGGATCCTTTTAGGTAAAGCGACTGCAAAAAAATCATTTAAAAAAGCATATGTTGTCACATATAAAAGGCAGGAAGAGTCTATTCCTATAAAATGCAAAGTGATCATGTTCCTTGTAGGCGAATCCTTCCAGACTGCTGACATTTCCTGGCTTTATAACTGCCCTCCCCCACCCCCCTATTTGGCTAATAAACTCCCAGCTCTGTAAAGGGCAGTGACCAACCAGGCTTAAGCCTAACTAGCTCTGCAGCCACCTTCCTTCTGAAACACGACACCCCAGCAAAGTGCACAAATTCCCTCTTGTTTACTAATGGCCAGGGCTGACTTGTGACATTCATCACAGAGCTGGAGTAAACAGAGAGGGCGGAATGGAAAAGACAGGTGCGGGCCTCTCTCTGGCACCCTGACCTAGCCCTCTCCCCCAGCACCTGCATCTGGTAAGCGCTCACTCATCTTTCAGGTCTTAACTCATTTCATCCTGGAAATTTGAGGCCACCGGCTGTGACGCACGGCTTCCTAGAGTTGTCGCTGCAGGTGGCCTTCCTTTAAGCGTCACCCACTTGCCTTGTTGAAACTGCATCCCTGACTCCATTAGAAAGGCAAGGCCTCTGTCTTATTCCTCTACATCCCATGACCCAAGAGAGCTCGACTTGGAGAATGAGGATCCATGAGGCAAGGAGAATACTATTCAGAATGTTCCTATTTCTAGTTAACTTCTGTTTTCAAATTGCCCAATGGGAAGTCATTCTCGAAATAGTTCTCCTTCCAACATATTAAAATCGTAACTACTGCTCAACAACCATCAGCACAAAATAGGAACCATCCAGAGAACAAAGGACTCTACGAGCTGGGGACATTGCTGGAACGGACGTGGCACCAGGCCTGTGCTACAGCCATCAGCACTTCCCACGACACGCACACCACCGCCTCCCACCATTAAACGGGGAATTTGCAGAGCTGGTCCCGGAGCCCCATGCCTTAGCATTCTGCCTGCCACAGACTAGGTGGTCCACAACTGGTTAAAGCTTTTACTAGAAAATGGATCGTTTCAGATCTGATGAAGCCACAACCTTTACAGAAAGGTCCATATGTTGACTGTGCTTTTCAAGTCACCTTTACCTATTAACATGCTAGTGTCATGCTCACCCCTGCAAGTCTAGCCCCTCAAATACCGAATCTACATCAGGAAACATAAAGTCACCTCTGACAAGGCAGATGCACAGGCCCGAGAAGGGAGGCTCAGATATCAGGAATTTCGTCTTTTACCGTAAAGAGATTTCTTGTGTGTCAAGAATGAAATACATTTTTCTGAGGTGTATTTAAATCATGAGTTATAGCAAAAAGAGGGAAAGTCACTGGATAGAATTTTGATTATGATTTAAAATGTCTACTCTTCGCTGATTTTAACATTTAAAGCACGAGCCAGTACCTTCCTTCGCCATTGACAAAGCAGCCTGGGTTATGATCGGGAAATACACATCTGTTTGGAATATGCTGGCCAAATCCACAGCATCTCTGCACATTAATATGTTAATATGTAATTAACGCTCCCCAAACCAGAAGCCAATCAGTCAGTGAAAGAAGGGCTGCCTACAAGTAATTTATATATAATTATTTTCAAACAATGATGGCCTGGAAAATGGAGGAAAAAAAGCAAACCTCTCAGAGGTTCAACACAAAAAAGCTGTAAAACAGCTGAAGAGAATAAGTATATGTTTTCAGAAAAAATAAATTCAAAGTACTCCTCCACTAAGGATGGCAGTTCATACATGAACCACAATTCATTTTACTGTTTTAGTTTGAAGACACATAAAATGCTGGTAAGGCATTTCTCACATCCTGTAGTATTTTAAAGTTCAGGGCGTTAGTTCGTTTGGTTTGTTTTAGGCTTGTCAGATAACTAGCTCTCAACCAAATTTTGTTGGTTAGGTTTCATTTGGCCGTGAAACTCCTATGGTTTAAATCTCAATTTTTCCTTCAATGATAATATTTCTAGACCACCATGCTAAATATGCATCCTATTTTCTGGCCTGTATCCATAACAGCTTAATGACCCCAAGAAAACATTAAAATTCCTTGCATATGTTGCCAAAATAAGTAGACACTCTTTTTTTCACATCGATATCTATATGTTATGATTATCCTCAGTATTAGGAACCACCAACTAATCATCACCACAACTTCAAAGTTTCCTCTCTATTTCAGCGATAATTTGGTATATTTTCTTTATGTTACACCAAAGTAGACAAGACATTCATAACACAATTTTTTCAAATATAGGTTCAAGTAACCTTCCCATTACTTTTCTATTTTAATTTTATTATCACTGAAAAATTTATCCATTCCAAAATAATCTTTTCCTAGGGGTTCAAAAAGGCCATGGACAAATGCTTAAAATGCCGATGCTGCTATGCTTTGAAAATGTACTCTATTCCGGAAATTCTGAATAACCGACTCTCAATTTGCTAACCAGTGTAGGAACTTTAAAAAAGTTAACCCATATCTTTAGGGATTACCACCAAGTGGTCATGTCAGGACTTCGAAAGTTATAAGAATCCTTCCCTAACCTCCCCACCCCAAACTTTGTGTTTAAGGTAGGTATATTTCTCCCACTGTCAAAATCAAAGAGTTTTTAAAAATCAATACTTCCTTTCTGCTTATAAATTATATTGGAAAAGAGTCACATGATGGTTGTGATTTATGCCTCAGGTTAAAACTCCAAAATTACATGAAAGGTCTCTGCTTACCAACTGCCCTA
>NW_011889053.1:618032-620168 GCF_000151845.1 Pteropus vampyrus | reverse complement strand
AGCGGTGCAGCCACCTTGGGAAAATGTAACCTGCTGCTGTGTCACGAGCCGAGATGAAGAGGGGCCGAAATGATCCTTCGGAAGAATGAAGCTCATCGCATCTGCGCTCACGTGTGGCTGGGGCTGACCTGCCGTCACCCCGGTCTTCTCTACCCCTGCATTGCTAGACCCTTCTCTCACACCCGGCCTTCAACCATTCAGAGCTACTTGCAACTTCCCAGACCTACGCGTACACCGTCTTCCCGGGGGACGCGTCCTTCACTGCTTTTCCCTAAGTGTCCCCACTCATCTCTTTGGGGATCGCTTGCCCTGAGCCAGGGCCTCCGCTGGGGTGCCGTCCTTGGAAGCAGCAGCCGGCAGCTGCGCTGTCATTCCAGGAGCAGGCCCTGTGCTCGCAGCCCAGGGCACCTGTGTGACACGGGGCTTCATGCATTTACCTGAGCGACGGTTTCTTCCCGCTTCCCTCCCCTCCCACGGACAGATGCTGATGATTTCAAACGTTCCTTAACAAACACTCCTCATGCAAAACTCCACCTGAGAGCCACCTCCCTGGGAACCCAACCTGCGATGAACTATTTAGGACAAATCCAATCTTTTGCTACAATGAAAAAGAAAATGCTTGCAATTCACGCCACTGATGGTGAGCGAACCTCCGCAACATATAAAGAACTCCTAGAAATTAAGAAAAGGGGGGAAAACGGCAGTATTTATCACAATTATTAATGCGTTTGCCCTTTGATGTGGAAGTCTCACTTCTGGGAATTAATCCAACACTGCAGTATGATTCGTTGTAGGAAAATGTTGAAGTTGGAAAAAAACCAAGGGTCCGTCAATAGGAAACCGGTTACGTAAACCATCCACCCTACTGAACACTCCGCAACTAGAAAGGAATGAGGGGCCCCCGAGTACTGATGGGGAGGGTTCCCGAGACACACCTTCGGGTCACAAAAGGCAGGCACAGCGACGAAAAATCACATCGGCCGGTATCTGCATAAACAAATGCTGAAAGGGCGAATTAGGGACACCTCTAGGGGCCAGGGGACAGTGAAGTGGACAGAGCCACAGACAGGAGGAGATTCTGTCATGTTTCACTTGGGGTGGGGTTTAAAAGTGGAGAGAGCCGTGTGAATGAATGCGTGACCTTTTCACAGCGTTGGGGTTGTTGTTGTTTTTTTTTTTTAAACAAACAAACCTCAAATCCATTCGAAATTAATTGTGGTGAAAAAAGTAAAGTAAGGATTATGAATCCAATGTAATCTTTTCTCCAAATGACCCCCTGTTGCCCATCACCATTTATGTAAAATACCTTTCACCCTCTCCTTTCAAATGCCAGTTTTACGACAGGCCAGAGACCCAGCTGTCACGGATCTGCTTTCACGTTCCCTGTCAGGTCCTCTGGATCTGACCACGCATAGTCCCCGACTGCTTTCTCACCACGCCTGTAACCGCGTTTCCCATCCGGCACGACGATCCCCTCTGAGCACTTTTATTTTCAAAATTTTCAGGTTACTTCTCCTATTCACATCTTATATGATCTTCAGCATTTTCTTGTTTATTTGTTTTGATACTTTAACTGTGATATACATAGATATACGTGCATGCATATGCATATGTGTACATTTGTATGCGTGTGTGTGTGTGTGTGTTTGTGTGTACATATCTCTTCCTATCCAAGAGTGGGGTAGGTCTTTCCATTTATTCACATTCACCTTAACAATGGCACTTACTATAGCTTTAGTATACTTAAGTTCCTTTTAAATATTACATCTTTTTGATTAATATTTAAGTTAATTTTTTTCTAACTGCAGGCAGAAAAACTTGACTTAAAAATTATTCTAATTTTACTCTTCAGAATTCATTCTACAAATTTAATTAGCAACAATAAAGATTGAATTGCTTTAAGTAAAATATAGGGTTTTTTTTTTCCTTCATTTTAGCTTATTGTTTAAAAGTTATGATTAGCATTTCTTCATATGGGCAGATATCACTTGTGGGATTAACGTTGTGAGAGATGCAATAGACAGAGCAAACCAAGGAGCAGCAGCAGAATTATTGCTCACGGCTCCTACCTGTACGGACTCCAGATAGAGGCAAGTGACTCATGGCACTGGTCATAGTTATCAGGGGTCGGGGGGG
>NW_011889053.1:603815-608787 GCF_000151845.1 Pteropus vampyrus | reverse complement strand
CTATAAAGTCCCTTGCAGTCAAGCTCACAAGAGGATTTTACCTTCAAGGAAATACAGAGCATCTGCTCACAGTCATAAAACATAGCATTTGATTGCTTTTAATACAAGACAATACTACGTGTAAAGTTGGTTTTTCAAATTTTCAGTGAACTCCCCAAAGCCTATGATCTGTCTACATATTTTGTTTCTCTCACGGTGACTAGAGCAGTGAAGGGCTCGTGACTTTTTAAAAAAAAAATTAGCATTTTTTTTATGGTGGTAAAATACACATAGCATGACATTTACCATTTTTAAGTGTACAGTGCAGTGGCATTAAGGACATTCACATCGTCGTGCAAGCACCGCCACCTTCCCCCTGCAGAATGTTCTGTGACACTATCGTCATAGTCTACAGGAGCCAGTTAGTGTCTAATGACACGATCCGGTTTTACTTCACAGAACTGCACACCTAAAAATGGTGTATGTTAGTTACTGTGTATTAATTACACTTCAATAACATGGATTGAAAGCAAGATAAGGAGGGACATAGTGGGAGATGGGGCCGGTGCCAATCGAGACCCAGACCGCAAGGGGCAGCAGCACGGAGAGAGAGGTGGGGTTTTATCAGACGACGTGGGGACCCGTGACGGGGTCGCAGAGAGCAGTGGCGTTCGCTCACGCACTCACTGCTAATACTTTTGAGCATCTACGCTCCAGGCACTGTTTGAGCCACTGGAACTGGTCAGATGTATGTTTCAGAAAGCTCGTCCAGACCGCACGAGAGATGACTGAGAGGGTTACGGTGAGTAGGGTTTGCCATCGTCCCGGTAAAAAGTTCTAAATGAAGGCAGTAGCAAAGGGGATGGACAGACAGCGAAGGCTCTACGTATTTTTACTTTCGTCCACAAATAGGGCCACCACGAAATCACTGGTTCCATCGCTGTGCTCTTACTTTTTAATCACTCAAACCAAAGGTTATTTCAAACTGAATGAATTTGATGCGGCACGCCAAACAAGCATTTTGTGAGATCCGTCAGCAGCAAAGGATCTGTGGTACAGACAATAACACATAAATTGAGCACGTGTTATATTCAAGGCACTGTGGTGAAAATGGTCAAAGTAGATCAATATGATTTTCGTGGAATGTTTATGGCCATCACAATGATATAAGAAGGCGGATTTCCCACAAGGCTTGTCGGGGGGAAACTGCAGAGGACGTGAATGTTTACCAGTGCGGAATGGTTAAATAGATTGTGGGAAATTATACTGTGAAATACCATGCGATGGATCTATGTGTAGTAACCCAGAATGATCGCGAAGTACACCGTTAACAAAAACATGAGTTGCAGAACGTATTAAAAAGCATGATCGCATTAATGTAAAAAGGCTGATTTGTTTGCATATGTAAACATCCCTATAGATACAGAGAAAAAGGTTTGGAAAAGAACAGAGGTGAGGGGGTTGGGGATGAAAGCGAAGGAGCCTTCGGTTTGCGATCCACATCGCACTGAGCATCTCGCCATGCATTCCTTCCATAGAAAACTGCCGTTTTATAGGTTAGTGTTATCAAGTGAGTAGACTGTATTACATCGTGGCTCCTACTTCATACGGCCTTTACTGGTAATTCAAATCATGCAATAATCCTCATGGTAATGGCTGAGACTATACATGTCTGTGCATACATGCTCATGTGTGTATCTTTTTAATGTGCCAGATTGCTTTTAGATTGTTTTTTTAAAATGGTTGACAGTTATGTATATCAGAGGACATGTGAGATGAAAACATTCCGGCTATTGCAAAGGGTTTCTCCTTGAGTTACAAAGAAACCATTTAAGAGAAATAAGTCATATATTTAATGTATTCTCACTGAAGTAATTAATTATAAAACCTTTAGAATGCAAACCTGTTTATTGCAAATGAGCAAGTCAAATCACGATAGTCTTTGGTCTTTTAGTTCAAAACACACTAAAATGGCACGCAATTCATTCTTTCCTATTTTTACAATTATGTGTCATGCGCATTTTAATGCCACAGACGTCATTCGGTGATAGCAGAAACTGTCGGGTCGACGCTGTCTCTAACTGTCTGGGCTCTAACTTTGTTTTCTTGGTTTTCAAATTAATATCTCCTACAAAGACTTAGTAGAAAACTGGGCATGGAGTGGTGGAGACTTTTTATTGATTTATTTTGAATTTTGTAAAGAACGTTTTAAAAGGCTGTTAACGCAAGGCCAGTTAGCAACTGTTGCCCAGCTCCAGCTGAAACATTAATTTAAGGAATGCACATGGCATGTTCAGGGCCTCCTTCTCAGACACACTAAAACTGTACTCTTTTCATCCTCAGCCCACTTAAAGTTTCTTTTTTTTTTAAAGGCAAGATAGTAGGTGTAAATGACTAAGAAGAACCCCAGAGGACGCTCTGCAAAGCCGCAGAGTTGGGAGCTTCATGTAGAGTGTCTTGATAAGAAGCCTAGACTATCTGTAACCTGCTGATTGTGAGAAAAACCAGATTATTAAGAACCTTGCGAAGCCAACAAGGAGCTTAAAACGCATGCGAAACTTGGGATGACACATGGGAACAGGAATCTCAGTACTCCGTTACTTTGGTCCACAGCGCTAATCATCTGTGACCCCAAGTGACATTTAGGAGTGACTCCTATCACAGATGCCAAAAATAAAAAATAAAAAAAATAAAGCCACAGGAAGAAGAGATAAACATCTTTAAGTGTCAAAAGGGAATTATAAAAATGTAGACAGGAAGAAGACAGAAACTGCAAAATCCACCACATGTAACATTTAAAAGTTCTTTCCTTCCTTGGAGTGACCTGAGTTGACTACTACAGCATGAGACGAGCGGACAGGCAAGCAGGCTGCCGTCTGTGCATGTTAGGAAATGCATCTCTCTTTCCAGGTGTCCCTGCATTTCGGCCCCATTTACCTCTTCGGCTGGGCAGCCTTGTGCAGTGAGCAACCTGCACAACTCAGGAACATCACTTGTTTAGTAATGACTTAGTTCAGTTACAGAGTGAGCGATGTGAACCTATGTGTTTGACCTGAATATGCAACAGGAAAGAGTGGGGGATTTGGTAAAGACGTGGTTCCTCACAGGCACATTAGCGTGGCACTTGTTAAATGATCTGAGCTGAGTATTAGAAGGGGCCACATCAGAAAGAGTTGATTTACACCTTGGTTATTATTTCTGCCAACCGCAGAGAGATCAGACACAAAATGACCCGTTACTTATTCAGATATTAACACCATACACAACCAACACTGCCTTTCTATTTCTCTGTAGAGGGACTGCCTACTTCCAGTTTCCTAAGCATATTTGGAAAACTCTTGGTCATGAAGGCCTTGGAAGCCACACCTTTGTAGCAGAGCTGTCCTTAAAGCAGGGGCGAGGTGGCTGGTCCTCCCGCTGGGAGTATGAGAAATGCCTTCTCATACCAGCAAAATCTAGCTCCTTTACCAAGCACGTTTATTTTAGTTATAACCGATTCAGCCTTTTGAAAAACAGTATGCTGACTCAGCGAGTTCCCCGAGTTAGTCTTAATCACCTTATTGGTTTACTCCCCATGTGCCTCCACACCGTCCCCATTTAAGTTGTCATGTCCAAACATCCCAGGGGCAATGAGTCAAAGCTTGGGAAACTTGCAGATTCCAGGAGAAATACAGCAAGGAATCACCCCCTCTGCCTCCTCCCAGTAAAGAAGGAGCTGCCTGGGTCGCCTAGAAATGTCTCAGAGGCCCCCGAGAGAGACGTGAACACCCTGGGGCTTGGCGGGTGTGAGTGACAAGCCAGCAACATCTACTCTGGCCCGAGAGGCCCTCCGAACACCCAGGGGGGACAGCGGGGGGAAGGCATGGTGGTGGCGAGAAGGGAGGCTGCTGGCTCCTGGCTTTGGCTACCCAGAAAGAGGACTTGTGTCTGGAAGCTGTCCCCAGCCTCCGAGAGGTCATGTGCACTCTGAGATTCTTTATGTCACACCAGTGCCTTTTCCTTAATTTTACATGAGCAAAATCCTATCCTGAAACGACCTGAAATACCAAGGATGCCTTGAAAAAGGCCTCGCTCGCCAAGGAAGGGGTCGGCTCGCTCACCTCGATGATGTAGAGGACCACGTTCTTGTAGAAGCAGTACAGAATGCACTTGGTCACGCGGCTGTAGCTCCAGGCGCCGTGCACCAGCAGCAGCTTCTCCAGGTAGGAGAACTGGAAGAGGGGAAAATATGGTTCAGGAAGGCAGGGCACCTGGGAGTACAAGTCACAGACTGTCCCTTAGGGGACACGACAGGTAAGGTCATAGAGAAAACCAGATTCTGTGGTTAGGCCGAGAAAATCACGCTAGAAAACTAAAGATGGGAGGTTTCGGGCCCAGTGGGAACAGCTAACATCTGTTCCCAAACCTATGTAACTGTCACCTCCCCCAAACATGTGGCTGGACGGCTAATTGCTATTCTCTCGCAATTCTATTTAAGCAGATGCTCTGTAAGGGTCTTGATTATGAAAAGAAAGTGACCGCCTGAACTCGAGGAAAAGTCCAGTAGGAATCAGACACCTCTGTTCAATCACAGATTTTATGGTGACGACAGGAGTGAGGAACAGGTCACTCGTGCACCAGTATCTTTTTGAAAAATGCGACACACATATATATATAAGACCTAGTTCTACTATCAGCCTGTGAGTTAAAACAATTACAGACACACAGAGACACACACATGCAGAGACACACCTGTGGACACAGAGGCACATGGACACACAGAAACACACACAGAGACACACGGTCACACACACATAGAGACATAAACATACACGGAGACACACACAGACACCCCTCCCCCTCTGCCTCTATTTCTGTGCCCGTTTTGTTGTTCTTTTGGCCTCTGCTAGCACAGGGCGCTGTGCAATTGGGAGAAGCAAACACCGACAAGCAGCCAGCACACTGAGCTGAGAGCGATGCAGACGCTCTTCCAGTTTGACATATTCGGCGATAT
>NW_011889053.1:576353-603035 GCF_000151845.1 Pteropus vampyrus | reverse complement strand
GGGGGCTTGACTTGAGCGTTACAATGATTTGTTTCTAGAAAAAAAAAATATCCTAAATCAAAATGCCATTTTCATGAGGTCATTCAAAAAACATTATGAAGGCAGGGGGCAGAAATGATTCTCTCCTGTGGAGAAGAGGCAGTTGAGGGCTCCAGGCACACACAGGCTGCCCATGGGCCAGGCAGCACATCACGGGACAGCTGTCAGTGCCCGGAGGGCCCCGATGGATAAAAGCACGGGGCCAGCAGGGAGGATACAGAACGAGAGCCCCGCCTGCTCGCAATTTCCCCAGGACACATCTTGCAGCTGGATTTCCTTCTTCCGTACATAACCCCATGGGGCGCTTTCTCAAAAACCCCATCAAAAATATACTCATCCACATTAAAATGAACAGATAAAGACAAGCCATTAGCTTCAACCAAAGACGTTTATCATTTCACTGGGGGCAAAAGAATTCATCCAGACTGTGGCATTTCCCACTTTGTCGGCATTGAGGGGGCGCGGTGTTGGGTGGAGAGGCTGTCAGGCAGGGAGGAACCCTAAAGCAATGGAGCCTCTGCCTGACTATAAACAGGACCGTGGGATGGGATGTGGGGGGCATTTGTCTGTTCATTTGGCAGAGGTGACTCTTACGTTGGAGGGGCCAGACACTCCCTAACTAGAGTTACAAAGGCCTGCTCCCCTAACTTTCTTTGATGCTTTTAATTCGAAGAGAGCAATGGATCCAGATTCTACATCCTGTCAGTATGCAGTTTCAATAAAACAGGTCATGGAATCACCTTTCCCCAGACATTTTAAAGACAAAGACAGACAAATATTTACCGGGAACTCCTAGGAAACCTCTAAAGTTCTCTCCTGTCCACATGATGCTATAACTCAAGGATTTAATAACACTGGGGTGTAGAACATCTACAGTCGCTGACAGACTACAGGAAGTGTGAGTCCCCGAGGCCTTGGCGTGGTAGACTCGGGCAAGCGAACGCGCAGGTGTGCGAGGCTGGTCCCCAAGGTCACATGCAGGTCTGGTGCTCTCTGACCCTGAACGCTCGAACCTGAGGCAGGTCACCTAAAGCGAAGGAGCCCCAGTTTTCCCACTTGTAAAACCAGAATTCCTTCCACCTGCCCCGAGCAATTATCTTGAGGATTTATTTGAAATCAGCAAAGGCACGCGATTGATTTCATGTGCTCTTCGGAGTCATGCGGATTTTGTAATTCCTCTCTCGGTCTGCAGAACCACGAGCTGGGAGGGAGCCTGAGAGGTGATCTAATGCAGAGCACCCCTTGAGGGGTGGGGGTGGAGCCCCAAAAGCCTCCCAGGACGCCTGCGGCCCTGGGCTGGCTCGAAGCTCTTTCCCATTTTATATGCAGCCTCTGACTTCAGCTTGAAGAGAGAAAGGGCCATTATTACTCATGTTTGTGTGATTAGGTTAACATGGGCTCCCAGAGCCTAAACACTGCAGGAGCACGAGGGAGCCCTCGCCAGCCGGCAAACCAGCAGCATCTAATCACGATGCCGCGATGGGGAGACGGAGGGAGACGTTCTGTGTTCGTTGTCGTGTCTACACTCTGTTTGATCCTGCAGGCCACGTGGTCTAGGTGTGCATCCCGGGAGTCAGGAGGCTGGCTGACCTCTGCTTTTTGACTGTCGTTAAGGCGCAGACATTTCTTTCGCCCTCGGGCCTCCTGTACGGCTACTACGGTGTGTCAGGGGCCTCAGCATGTGACATCCCATCCGGAGAGGAAGGGGCTGAAGTGGGCCTAAGTGCAGGAGGCTGTTTGCTGCTGACCCCGGGGTTGCGATGACCCAAACCCAGCTCATGCTCTCAGCAGCTCACTTCCCAGCAGCACCCTGGTACCAGCTGCGGAGAGGGTGGCAGCTGTTAATCGCTAGGGATGCACTCCTAGACCACGTGGCCTGCAAGACAAGGCCACCAAACTGCACAAGATCAAGACTACAGAGAGACTCAAATACGAGGGTGGTTTCGCCTACGCAGCACCTCGAAGGGGTAGCAGAGTGCTGAGGGCTGGATTGAAGGGCTGGACTCAAACGTCACCGGATATCCACGCCCAGCTGACACCCCTGCCAACAGAATGGGACAGCTGGTCAGGCACGCCTCTGACCTGCGCGATGGCATAATCCGAGTTGTTGGTGGCCTGCATGCCCTCGTTCCCGCTGATGCCCACACCCACGTGGGCCGTCTGGATCATCCCAACGTCATTGGCGCCGTCCCCGATGGCGAGGGTGATGGCATTCACCCGCTTCTTAACCACGTCCACGATCTCAGACTTCTGCAGAGGAGACACCCTGGAAGAGAAGAGAGAAAAACTGTGACTGTGTGTGTCCTTCCGGGAGAAACAGCTGTGATCTACATTTAGCTGCTTTAAAAGGGCAGTCATTGGACAATTTCCAAATCCAGTACATACGTTTTATGTTCATGTGCAAAGAAGTTTTCAGAAAACAGTAGCTTGTGGCTTTCAAACATTTGCCAATTGCACAGATGAAACATACAACTGAAAACCAACTGAAAACACAGCCTGTTCTCAATCACTCGGCTCCGTGGGAGCCGTACGTGCAAATCCCCCCAGGGCATGTGTGCCTTCCTGAAAGATATGGGCAGTTAAGCTGGCTGCAGAAGCCTCAGGAAATGTCCTCCCAGCGAATCAGAAAGCTGGCCCAGACCCCGGTTTTGCTTTGCTGTCCATCATACACAACCAGGGGCCGGCAAGGGAGTTTTCCATAAAACCTGCTTTCACGAGAGGGAACGTAAGTTGGCAGAGCTTGAGAAGGGCAGAAAGAGGACCAGAGTAGGAGGAAGGAAGAAGGAGGAAGGAGGAAGGAGGAAGGAGGAAGGAGGAAGGAGGAAGGAGGAAGGCAGGCAGGCAGCCTTCCTCAGGTCCGCCCCAAGGCTGGAGGTGGCATGTGAAGGGCGTCTGAGGCAGATGGTCCAGGCTGGGCACTCACAGGGCAGCAGGTCACCTGCGACAGGGCTGTGCAGTAGCACGGCCCAAGGGGAACTACTGAGCAGCCTCTGCTGAACGGGGGCTGTGTCCCTGAGGACTCCAACAAGGTGGCTATTCCTGGGGCGTCCGGGAAGAAGACCCAGTGTGAACCGAGGGTGCCTAAGGCACAACAATGTTACTTATAATGAGGTGTTTGTTCAGTGTGTAAGACCAGGCAATACGCCAGGATAAAACGGCTGGCACCTCAGGACTGACTGCGTGTTATTTTAAATTCTGAATTGGTGAGCTAATTGATTTGGGAAATTTACAGGTAAACTCCTGAATCACTACAACATGTGTGCGTGCGCGTGTGCGTGTGCATGCACGCACGCACGCGCGCGCGCACACACACACACACTCTAAAAGACCTTTCGGGTTTCCCAGAGGACTTGTAAGCAAGAATGGCCACTCAAAGCCTTTCCCAGCAGAACTATGAGCTTTCATAGGGCCTCCAACCCACAAAGATGCCTGTCTCCAACCAAAAAAATGTAAATTTTACCACCTCTGGAAAGAAAGTATGTTTGGTGAGACAGCAAGCTGAATTTAGAGCACAGACACTCCGAACGCCATTGCTCGGTTACAAAGAAATAAAAACTAGCAAGTTAGAAAAACAGAATCTGAGAGTTGAAAGGGCTTTTGTTGTATGACCTTATATTCCTTTTATCATTTTCACCAATGGGACTTTACAGCCTCCTGGGGTAGCAACTGTAAAAAATTATTATTATTTCTTTTTTATTACTGATAAGCATACTTAAATGTCCTAATTCTGTCCTCTGGGCTAGACTACAACAAAAGTGAGTTTTCTTTCAAATATTAGGAAGGTAGAAATATAAAGATACCCCTGGCACCTCCTTCCTCTTAAATCTCAGTTTCCGCTGGCTAAACGGTCTCGGGTTCTCCAAGTGTTACTTAATAGACAGGCTTCGGAACTTAAGAATCACTCCCAAGTGCGATCTTCTAGACAGCCGAGAGCAAAATGGCACAGAATCACCGTCGCCCTGGTGGTAGACGCTAGACCGACCGTAATGTAGCCTGACATGAGATTATTGGAAAGTTCACTGTTGTTTATCATTAGGCTTCCCGTTAACTAAGTGTAAGCGATTTTAACGCACGCGGATGTAAGTGCTTTCTAGTCCCTTCCAGTGTGAGCAACTGCCACTTGGAGCCAATGGCTGACATTCCTCTCTCTCATTAAACGTCTGATTGGCAGACACAGTCACACTTCTAATTTGCTATGCGAATGGGATTTCTCATTTTATTTTCAACTCGACAGAAGTAGAGATCAAATACGGTATGGAGAAAACCACCTAGGATTCAAAGTCAAATAACTGAGCATGACTCTGCTGTGCTCCATACAAACTCAGTAAACAGGGAAAGTAATTGTATCGGTTCCTGTCTTTTCATCAATGAAATGGGGAACATGAGAACCACCCGCTTCGGGAGGTGGTTGTGATATATCTATAGGAAATCATTCTGCTTACTTGCAAGTGTGAAACATGTTATCTACTGTTGTCCCTGCAGAAACTCAGTTATGGGGGAAAAAATGAACACCTCTGAGAAGGGTATGCCATCTGACCTGTGATTCCCAAACTGTGTGTGTTGGTACCCTGGGATGCTATTGTGGGAGATTATACGTTTTCAAGGAAATATAGCAACATGCTTCAGGTAGTGATACAAAATACTAGCTCAAAGTAGCTCATAGTTTCGACATTAGATCACTCTACTCCTTTGCATGACGGATGCATCTTTGTGAAGCTGAGTTTTCACGGCTGCTATGATAAAAAAGCAAATCTACTGTGAAAAAAAAAAAAATCAATGCAGAACAGGAAACGAGAGAGGTGGGATCCACTCCTGCTCCAAGGTTTGAGACGTCGTACAGGGCTCAGCTGCTGCACTGTGCCATGCCGTTGGTAAGTGGTTATGGTTATTTGAAGAGCAAAGAAAATAAGTGTTATTTCTTTCATTCACGTGCATTATTTCAAATGTCCACTAAGTTGTTAGAATATAAATACTCTGTAAGTTGCTTGAGCTTACCTATTTAATAATTAGAAACTGTTCGGTTTTTCTTTTGGCTCAGGGGCTTTACAAAGGAATTACTGAGATGTTGGGGTACTGCGAATCCAGAGAATCTGAGAACCAAGGGGTTCATCACTTCTCCCCATGATCACATTCACCGCTCTTCAAGGACAATTATTCACCCACCGAAGAGGAACCTCGCCTAACGGCGCCATCATTTACGGTCCAACTCTTCTGAACCCACGAAGATATCACGAGAGAACATGGAACAGACACTCGACTCCTTGGGATTCTAGGTGCCAGCCCAGTAATCGAGCGAGCTGCCTTCTTTATCAGCAAACTTGGCGTGATCCGGAGCGAAGGGGAGGCTGGGGCATCAGGAAGCTCGAGCACGCGAACGCCGAGCTGTCAGAGGCTAGAAGGGTTGTGGTGTTGGGATAGAGAAGCTGCTAAAAAAATCCAAGCTTTTCTTGGAGGTCAAAGCTGTTGCTTTTATGTTAGGGGGTTTAGCAAGAAGCCAACCAACACGAAGACAAGTAGAGAGTCAAATATACTCAGTACGTTTGTCACTGTGGGATTCGGATTGCCAAGTAAGTCACGTCGTGATTCTGACGGCTTGGAGTAAAGTCTATGAAAGCTAACAGCCGCCTTCTCCCAAAAAGCAAAAATAAAGAGAAAACCCGACTGGGTATATAAACCAAATCGTATCCCAGTGTTTTAGAAGCATGAAATTCTCATCAAGGATTTATTATGCCCTCAACCATAATGCCTTGAGAAAACATGATTGTAGCGCACACTAGGGGTTCACGACAGGTGTGGGACAGCTGACTTGCACAGAGCCGAACAGGCACCATCACACTTCAGCCATACGCACTATGTTCGTGTGCCAAGTTACCGCGAAGCACAAACTGGCTCTTTTTTAATCTTAACTTGTGACCTGGAATCACTTGCCACACTTAATAAGTATTCCCAGCGTATACTACAATTAACCGGTCAAATAAGTATTCCAGACCACATCCAGGCCAAGCGAGGCGCTTAGGACCCTTCTATATCATGTTTTGGTGCATTATGAATAGAAACGTAAATTCAAAGATCTTCAATCAACTGGAGAAGAATTCTACCCACGTTTCTTTTGGCTAACACAACAGATTCTAAAATAAAAAATAAGTTTTCCTTTTGAGACTTTAAAACAAGAATTTGGTTTCCTGGAGTCTCTCTTTTATGGAATATGTGCTCCTGAAATTTTAAAACTCACTTTCTAAAGGGATTTCAAATGTAACACTTAAGTATGACTCAGTCACTGTTTTTGTAGGCTTAATAATCATGCATTAATTTGTCTGATCTACAGAAGCCCTGGGTTCAGGGTGAGTTTCTGAATTCTGATCTTGCAACATCATTTGGACAAACGTAAACACATCCCTTCCCTTCTCAGAGCTCTGCTGCCCCATTTGTCACAGAGGGCTGGCTTCCATCGCTGATTTGTAAACTGAGCTCAGCTGAGCAGGGGGACCTAAAGGAACCCCGCCCAGGGGCACCAAAAGGACTTCAACCAGAGCCCACAGTACTTACTAATCAACCAGATTCACTAAATACTTTCCCTAATTGGACTGCCAAACTTCTTTATTCCTAGTAGACAGACCTTGTGACTAAAAGAGATTTGAAAGCCACCGGCCCAGATCGCTAAGTCTCAGATTTTAAGCAAGCATCAGAATCATCGAGAGAGCTTGTTGAAATACAGAGTCTGATTCGGGAAGTCCCAGGGTGGGGGGACCCCGAGAATGTACCTTTTAACAAGCTCCCATGTGATGTGATGTTCACCCATAGACCACACTGAACTGGCCAGTGCTGACCTGGGCAAGGTCTCAAGTTCCCTCTTATTCGAGTGCTTTAATCAGTCAAGCTTACATTTCCACAGAACAGGATGCATGCAAAATATCCAGAGTGGCATTTAACAACTCGTTGGCAGAAATATTGAGTCTCGCCGCCTTCTTCCGAGCTTTGCATATGTAGGTTCATCTTTGCTTTTAAATCCGAATTAGTAAGTACAAATTTAGGTTGGAATTTCATTTAAGATAATCTTCCAACCTGAGTGTCTCACGTAAGAGGGGGCGGGGTGGGAGGTGGGGGAAATATTAACCAAAAAAGGTATACAGGACACCGTAAGGGTTTTTTAATGATGCAGAAACCAATATATGTGATTTCATTTTGATTTCGTCTTCTTGTTAACTGAAAGATAATATCCTATGAAAGGGATGTTATTTGATCAAAAAAAAAAAAACTATTGACATATCATATTATACACCTTATTTCTTATAGCAGTCAGTGATCCTAAATGTTTGAAAAAATTGCAGCACCTTAAAAGAAAACTCCTACAGAGCTTGTAGATATTCAAACCCCTAACAAGAGTCTGAACTCTAAAAACAATTAACTACCCTATGTATCTGTTTAATAAATGTGTCCTTGGCTGACTCGCTCCCATTTAGATGCATTTAGTGCATTGACGCAGGGCCGTTTGTCCAGGCCTTTTGGACAGTTACTCCCTTCTGGAATGTTCTACATCTGTGCTCTGACCCAAAGCGTGTGACTCTCTCACATTTAACCTCATGCCTCAGGCTTTTGGGACGTCTCATTGTAGCTCCAAGCTCCAAAAGCAGATAACTTGGGCAGCTTGGGATGGTGCCCAGAGCTTGGGGGCAGCGGGGTGGGGGTGGGGGGCTGGCGGGAGGAAGGAGGACAGGTAGAGGTGAAGCCAGTAGCTAGCTGAGACTACCTTTGTGTGTAGGCACAAAGAAGTGACATTTAAACTCAGTCACTCAACAGTCCTAGAGCAGACTTAAGTGCGCCCCCATTGTAAAAACTCGCACATGAAGAAGAGCTGCGCTGCGCACGCGGAAGCCATCAGAGATGGCACCGTGGGAAGATGTGACCACCGGGGAAGCAGTTCGAGTTTTATTCCAAGGCATCTGGGGCCCGGCCAAGAGGCAGTGGCACGAGTCTGGGGACTGGCATAAAGCGCGCTCTGCAAAGCGGAACGAGGGGCTCGCGGAGAACGTGGAATCCAGGGGAGAGGAGGTGGCAGCGCGGCCCCAGCATCTGGCCGGCAAGCAAGCAACACGCACCCACGCTCAGGGCCCACTCGACTGGTAGTATAAGAGACGGCGCTTCCTCCAGAAGGCCACGTGACCAGACTGACTGTTCCTTCCTTAATCTCATCAGTGGCCTCGCGAAAGAGCGGTCGGGATGGCAGACCCCATGGACTACCGTCGCTTCAAGAATCGATCCTGAAATTATTGAATAGGTCTATTTACTTCTATAAACTCTACTCAGTGTGACTGACTGCGTCCGTTATGCGGGATATGTTTATCCCTCTAACTTTCATCTTCCGTTCCTTTCTCATCCATCCCCTTCTTCGCCCTACCCTAAGTGCTACACCAAGGACAGTGGACATTCAGTAAATGGTGACTAACTACCCAAATCATGAACTACCCAGACTAATTACATCTCTAAGCATAACTATAAACGATAGGAAAAAAATAGAGTTCCATATAATTATCAGACCTAGGAACATGGTGTTGGTGTGTAATTGTGAAAGACTACTTGTACTCATACAGGGATGGAGAGAAGGAAAAAAATTCGAAAATGACTGCACACCTCTATGGGATACAAACTTATCATCCTTAGAAAATAGTTAAAAACACCCCACTTTTCCTGCGGTTTAGGGATAGACACTGCAAACTTCCTAACTAAACGTGACGGTGTCCTCGATTCTGTTTCCTACTAATATCTTATAAAAACATTATGGGCTTATTATAGGCTTTTTTGGTGACAGCTCTTAGTGACACAGAGCTGGTAACAAACTTTGGCCTCACCTAGGGCTCTCCTGGGAAAGGACGATGTGTAAGCTTGGTCTTTTCATCCCCTGAGTCCTGCCGATCACAATTTTTTGACTATTATAAGCCAACAGCTCGCCCTCATGCATCAGCTTGCATAAGCACTTCGAGGGCTTAACAGACACCGGCTTACCAAGTCTTTACAAAGGGTCTTAGGGATGTTGGGTGAGGCAAACCATCCACCCAAGTCTTTACAATTAAGGGCCTCACCACATATCTGCTCTTTGCACAGTGACTTACGTCTAAAATCACATTCTATCACAATCTCGAATTCCTCAGTACCTTTGCACTATTGATGACTACTCAGCACAGTGCCTAGTAGAATACTCATTTAGCTTGCTGATTCAATCAAATAATGGGCCCATATCTCATTTTCGGTGATAAAAATTTTCACAAAATAACCATGGACCCTGATGTGGTCCAGCCACTCCTGTGAGATACAGGCCAGCAAGCCACAGGGTTTGTTGAGCAGCTAATCTAAGAGTCCAGAGGTACCGATGGCATTACTTATTTTGGTAAGCTGGAACATACATGCTTTGGCAACATTCTCCGTATTTTACCATTATCGGCCATAAAGTTGTCTCTCTTTGATTACTCTGAAGGTTGACTGTATGCTACGAGCACCGTATGACAAAGTCTGTCTGTGCCAGGCGAGGCGAGAAGCAGGCAGCTGTGCTATTATTTATTATCTGGCTTCATATCTTGGTGGTATGAGTCTGTGTTGATCTTAGGAATTTAACATACACATCTGGGCATATGCAAAGTTCAAATTGCAGAAAGGTTAAAATTTCCATGGCATCTTGCAAGTACAAAGATAATTTTCATCATGGCATAAGTATTTGCTTGTTTTTCAAAAATACTAGAGGTTAAATGTTTCCACATTCCAGAAAAGACTCTATAGGTATAACTCAACTTTCAAAAATAGGAATTGAGCTCTCCTTCATACTCTACCAGAAAGGGAGACGGTGGTGGGGGGAGCGGGAAGAGGGAGGGAGAGAGAGTGAGGAGGGGAGGGAGGAGGGAGGAGGGAGGCAGGCTGTAAGTGAGACAGAACATGAGAGCTTTTTAAAAATACTATTTATATAAATTTGCCACCATAGCAATGAACAATTACCAATAATAATTTCCTTGTTTAAAAGGTTCACTTAACCCATTCGATATTTAATAATAATAGAAAGCCTGAGGGGTCACTGATTATCTCAGCGTTACACACACATGCACAGAGCACAAAATCTAGTCTTGATCCTCCTTTTGGTATTGACCTTGAAAAACAACCTTGCTAGTGTCTTAACCAAAGCATTCCGTACTTTCATCTTGAATGTGTTACCTAGAGGTTAAATATGAATAATTTTAAGACCAGATAGTCTTGTCATTTGAAGCCACCCTTATGACCTTGTCTTGATTTCAAACTCTGAAAATTTCCTCCACAAACAAGAATTTTAATGGGAAGAAACCCTAACAACTACTTGGGGGATGAGGCAATATACTTATCACCAATCTTAATGACTATATGACCATTCACCATCCTACGAGCAGTCTCTCCTCTCCAGCCTCGGAGGTAGAGATCAACCATCCTACAGTTGTGAGTCGTGAGGGAACCTGATATCCTTTATTAACGGAACAAAAACATGATAACCTGATCCAGCTCGGTGGCTGTGAATGCCGCCTGTGCAGCTGAGGCTTTCAGAGTCGCTCTCGGAAAAAGGGAGGACACCCTGCCTGCTCAAGATCGGTTTACTCCAGCGCCAAGAAAGGGCTCACTTTGAAATGAGTATACCCTGCTTGGAGCTTCAGAGTTTACGCATCCGCGCTTGTGTCCATGACAATTCTATCACATGTCGGGGAAACAGAGCACAGTGGCGCTCAGGCGGGAGTCAAGCTTCTGAACACCTAACATCTCCACTACCCGGCGTACAATGTATTAAGAGCTGGGCAACCACATTTTATGTCAACATTTAATAGGTCGTATGTTGTGAATTACATACAGTTTTATATTCGCTGAAATCGACTGGTTATAGTGTGTTTCTTCCTGTTCTCGGCTGAAAAAAACAGAGTAGCCTAGGAAGGCTGGGATTTAAATAAAAGATATTAGATCCTTCTGTTCCCAGGCTGAAACAAGGATTAGAATAACACATTTAAATACCTTAATGTTTTTAGCACAAAAAGCATTAATTTGATACTCTGCTTCCTTGAAATGCTTTATTAAGGTCCCTGAGACCCTCTCAGGAGTGTCTGCCTGCCTTGAAGTTAACATACATTTATTGTTCTCCACTGCAAATTTCACTAGTATTTCAAAACAGCGTGCCTGGCCTCCTCTGTGGGGAAGGTGGGAATAAGAAACAGAACCAAGAGGAAAGCGGAGAAGTGTTGGAGTTCTGACGTTTCAGAGCAAGCTGATGGCTCCTTCAGGACCAGGCGCCGTGAGCTCATGCCCCGCTAAAAATTAATGACGACCAAGATCTCGCTAAAAATTGATGACGACCGGGATGTTTAATGATATGATTTTAATTTCATCTGCCTTTCACCTGTCACCTGTGTCTAGAACAAAGGTCATCTGATTACCAATCCAATAAATTTGCCAACTGTAACTAGCTGTCCTCTTGAAAAAGTGAGTCAGCCTGTATACCTCTGACCTTCACCCCAATCCTAATCGGAATGACAGAGAGCGCTAAGAGCCCCAGAGCAGGCAGGGCCAGCTCAAGTGCACCCATGGCTGGGGAGTCAGTTCACAGATTAATGCATAACCCCCATCCCGTTTTTTAAAATTTAAGAGTAGAATTTGTTGGGTAGGCATGGAGATCAGTTAGATGAAGCTTTCTTCCAAGTAGCGTACACCCTTCCTTGAACCTAGAGCCTGTATTTAATAAGCCATAACTCTTGATCTCAATAGCGAGAAGCGATAATGCTTTTCTTTTTTGTTACCATGTTTGTAAAACTGTTTAAACAAAGAGGTACATTTGTCCAAACCCACAGAATGTACAAGTCTATGAGTGAGCCCTGATGGAAACTATGAACTCTGGGTGACAATGATGTGTCACTGTAGGTTCGCGGGTTGTAACAAATGTACCACTAGGGTGGGGCATGTTGGTAATGGGGGAGCTTCTCAATGTGTAGGGACTGGGGGGAGGTATATGGGAAATCTCTGTACCTGCCCCTCAGCTTTGCTGTGACCTTAAAATTGTTCTAAATATATATTTTTCTCAAAAAGGGAGTGGGTGAAAAGAGGCAGCAGTATTCTACCACTCTCAAAATAAAACATGAAAACGACACCTAAGGATTCTAGACGTCTGCGAAAGTCCTGGAGAGTGACAGAGAAAGGTCGACAGATCCACACCAGGCAGAGGGGGCAGGAGGTCCTGGTGGTGGTGGGGTGGGTATGGGGGGTCCGCATAAAGAGTCGACGTGAGCCCCAAGACACTGTGTACCCGCAGGAGAAATACATTATAACGGTGGCCAACTTGTCTACCGCAAAGCTGAATTTGCAACTTGTGTTCCTAGTTGATTAAGATCGTCGCGATAGCCCTTCTCTGGACAAAGTCTGGTCTGAAAGGCAGCCAGCTGCGTGCTTCTGTCTCCATAATTACGCTGTGAGCTACCTGGTGTCAGAGATTCATTTTATCCGTCTTCAAATCCCAACACCAAACGCAATACCAAATGTTTGTTGGATTATCTGTTTTTCAATGATCTTTTGGGACTTCAAACACAGCTCTCTTTCTCCTCCTTAATTATAATTATTTCCATGTCAGGTTCAAGAACACACTCATCATACTAAATGAATAACGATCACCTTGCAGTTTTGATCAAAGAAAGGGAGAGATTAAGGGTATTTGTTCATTACAATGGCTGTTTAGAGAAGCCCAAATCTCAACGTCCGAGTCCACCTGGAAGATCTATTTTTCAGAGTAATTAACACATGGACAGCCATGTGTATCAGGCTACCACCTTTTGTAAGTAACAGCCATCACCTCAAAATCAAGTTTGCCCTTTATGGGGTTTGATGGGGGTGGGGGAGCTGACGCTGTTAGCACCTGCTACATTCACCTTGGTTGGCAGCTGCGGTGTATCAGCGAGTGAGACCATGTGTGAGAAATGCCTGTAATTACACCCACCCGACAGCTGAAAATGGGAGTCATCAACTGAATGAGTGTCGGCTAAAGTAATGGGACAGAAGGAGAGGTCACAGCAGTGTCATATAGCAAGTTTTGGTGAATAACCCCCTTTCTTTCATTTACACACACACACAGTACCTCATTAAATTGAATTGGTATATACTATAGATAAAATCTAAGGTAGTGATATCTTTGGTGGTATAATGTTTTTCAAGCAATGTAGCAAAAATGACCTGTCACCACTTAGATCGGATGGACCCAGTTTCCAAGGCAAAGTGACGGGTACCAGGCCAGACCTTCGTGTGGGCTCCAGGGACATAAAAGTGATGAAAGCACGCACTGTGCCAATGAAACACCTCTTTTCATCAAATGGCCAATAACTAGAGCTGTACGAGACCAGAACCAGGTCCTGTATCCTGGGGTCCAAGGTGACAATAACCACCGAGTAGGGAAGGTCTTTACGGTTCTGTGGGTCGCTGAAAAAATTCCACCCGTCCTCCGACTGCTGCCCCCACCCCTCGGAGAGTTAGTTCTCTTCCCCAAAGGTTTTCGGGTGCAGAGAAGGGAGAAGGCAACTCAGGCAATGAGCACGTGTGGGTGTGACAAGGACGGGTGTGGAGAACGCGTCAGGGTGTGGAATCAGAAGACGGCGTGCAGGTAGGGTCCTCGCCACTGCTCGTGCAGATGTACAGCCTCCCCGGTCCTGTTCTGCCTCCTCCGTGAGCAACAATGAGGATTCTAATGTTCCTTAAGCTCTAAAACCTATACTGTTTTTCTAAACGGAATACTGTGTGAATTTGCGTATCGTCCTGGAGCAGGTGCCGTGCCAATCTCCTCTGCATTGTCTCGTTGGGTAGATGTGCTGCCAAAGCAAGCGCTAAAACCTATACTTTTAAGTCAACGGCAAAAACATGAGACTATAATGACGAGAGAGGAGCAGCGGCAGGTACCGATTTTGCACGTACCGTTTATTCATCAGTAGCTGGGCGGAGCGCCTCCCGCACACTGGCTGATTAATCATCGCTGCAACTCTGAGAAACCGGTATTAATCTGACCACCTCGTGGGTGAGAACACTAAGCTCAGAAAGGTTAACTCCATGCGCCGAAGGCCGCCAAACCTGTCAAGTGGCTAGGACAGGACCTAAACACAGCTGTCTCGGCCCAGAGCCTTCATGCCCCATCACCTGCCACTGTGGGACACCCATTCGGAAGCTCTGCTGAGCAGTCGGGCCAGGCCTGGCTGGGGGACAGCGCACGGGCAAGACAGTTTCCACCCCTAGCACTGAGAACCCAACAAAGTCACCTGATGCCGCGATTCTCGGCTGTCTGCTTGGAGTCTGGGGAAGTCACCACTGTCATCTGCCTTGCAAGGTAGCCAGGAAGGTGCTGAAGGTGAATGCATGCTCGATGAGCATTTGGAAAGGTAAGAAAAAGAAAACCGTATCTCAGTTTCTCCCTGATTCTTGGATTAAGAGCCAAGCACCCTTATCACTTCTCCATTGAGGACACTGTCCGGGTTCCAAGCTGGTCCTGGCTGGCAATGTTCTCTCATGGTCCCTGGTTCAGGACCTCTTAGGGTCTCAGGATGAAGACGGAAGAGAACTGGCAGAGAAGACAATTTCAACTGATGTGGCCCTGTCTGCATTTATCATTCCTTTCTCTCAAAGTCCCATATCGAATTGTTTCCACGTATAATTTTACATAGACTTTCTTTATACACCTAGCCATTAAATTACATACTATATTCACACTAATATTCACACACGTCGAATTTGAGTGTATGTAAACACGAACAGATTGCAAGTTTTTGCACAGTAAAGACTGTCTTCAGTTTTTTAAGTGTCTATACAGCCGACACAGTGCTTGGCATACAAGGGCCGCTGCTAATTTTACCTGTGTGAAATCGGGGTGCAGAATTAACGGCAGCCGTTCTGATATATGCTACAAGGGAATTGGCACGCGTGGAGCTTTGGAGCAGAGAGTGAATGAGGAGCAAAGAAAGAACTCTGTCATTGTGAGCACACCTCTCTCCGTGGCTTTGTCCCTGGGCGAAGCTGGGCGCTAACATGAGGAAGGCCCGCCTCTGAAGTCAGAACCGGAAAAATACTAGCGACTTCTTGAGTGATTAGAACTGTACGACGAGCCAATGTGTCCTCGTGCCCCAAAGCAACGCCTGCTATTCACTAGAATAATTACAAACACACGGAAAACGTGCAAGCATCACATGCACGAGCTCCTCTTCAAGGAATCAAACACGGAAGAGGGATTCTTTTTCATTCGTAGACTGCAAATGGTTTTGCTTCCTAGTCTCGCCCCCAAAAGCAAAACAGAACAGCCAAGATCCCAACTGCAGTGCTGTTAGTATGAAGGGGAGTCTCTCGCCAGTTTTACTCTTTCTGAAGCAGACGGCAAGAAATGGATATAGAACAAATCTCAAAAAGCCTGCTAACTATGTAAAATGACCCAAGGCAACGGACAAGCCAAACCAGAACCACAACAGAACGAATAGCAACAGGTAACCATTTTCAGTGAGCCTAAAATCCTTATGAGATCTGTAATTACCCTCTTACATCACATTTAATCTATCGCTATGGTAAAAAAAAAAAAAAAGAAAAAAAAGAAAAAAGAAAAAGAATCTAAAAAGGACTTCGTTTCTGAAATGACGAAATTTTATGACGAGATATTAAATTAAAATTCGAATTTGTTCTTTATATTTGATCGAAACAATTTGAAGAGCGGAGACCTCTCTGTCTCCCCATGACATCACACAACCCTATGTGCACACGGGCCTCAGAGCGCTTCTGAAGCTGAACGCATTCATTTTTAGTCAAAGGAAAAGACTTTTCGACAGTACTGAAAAGACAGTTTTGACTGGTTTCCAAGAAGCTGGCTGTAGCCCATCAGCTCATATTAGTAAAAAGTAAAAAAAAAAAAACTCCAAAAAAAATCACATAGGGTCTTTTTTTTTTTCCATTCAAAATGTTTAAAAGTTGAAGTTTTCCTAGGAAGCGAGCAGAAGGCCACTGCTTCCTGGAAAGATGACGGTTGATGGGCCTGGGCGGCCGGCTCAGTAATGAGCCCCTGCGTGTGTGACTTGCACACTGACGTTCTGAGCTGCGGCGAGGGCCGGTGTGTTTAATGAGGCACCGACAACATTCCCTGTCGGTTTTCTTTGTCCCTTTTGGGACGCTTCGTCAGCCTGGTGTGACGTTTAAGCCAGTCGTAGGACAAAGAAAACGTATGTTAAACAGCCCAGCTCCGCAGGCTGCAGCAAGCTAGGCACCTGGGATAAATACATGGGGTGGTTAAGTGGGGTCTAGGGGGTGGACCGTTGCCGTGGGGTGCCGCGGCGACAAGACAGGGCTCTCAGTCTGGGCTGAGACGGGCGGTATCTGCAATGCGCCTAACAGCTCTTAAAATAAGTCACAGACGCGGTGCCAAGTGAGAGGGGACAGATTTCTTTTCAAGTCCTTGAGTGAATGAGGGAGAGAAGAATACACAGCAATGTTGCTTAACGCACTCTAACGGTAATTAAGAAATAGCCGTTTTCTACTCTTCCAGATGCCAAAACAGATTTTTCCTAAACTCTGGGGGCTCAGCTTTGGTGCACCCGCTCGCCCAGTGCTGGAGACATGGGAGACCGTCACACCAGAACGCTGCCTCGTGACTCTCACAGGACTGCCAGGTCTCGTGAGCATGGGTATCTCGGAGAGAAACTGAAAGATGACACTGCAGCCAGGGAGAAGCCATCCCTCTCTGCTGAGGGTTGTTTTCCTTCCGTGTAGCCCCACAAAGGCCAGCTCCACAGTCACCATTTCACGGCTTAACCCCAGCGTTCGCTGCCACACCTGGCACGTGGCTGGCATGCAGATACCACCTGTGGACAATCCACCACATGAGCATGGCAGTCTCCAAACGTCCAGCGACGCGTGCTCCCCACTGTGAGGGAGGCCGAGTGCTGAGTTCATTAAGGGAGGGGCAGTGAGGAACCACACGACGCGGGGCTTCTGGGCAACGCTCACGATCAGCACCGAGCTGGGCGCTGGATGGGCTAGAGATGTTCTTGGAAACGTGTGCGGTCAAGGTGACAGGGCAGTGGTGGGGCCGCATGCCGCGAGTGCATCGCTCAGCCTGTGGGCTCCCAGGGTGCACCGGCCAGGTGTGTGTGGGACACTTCCCAGGTGAATCTGCCGGCGTGGCTCAGACGGTGTTCCTGGGCGTGCTGGGCCCCAAGTCCGCTACCCCACCCAGCTTCTTGGCAAACAAGCTTAAGGCCCAGCTGGGCGACGAGTGCCATAGGTGGGTCCAGAGACCCCACAGTGACCGTGACCCCGTCCCTACCCCAGGACTCCACACTCCCATATGAGAGCTACGGCTGGTTTACAGGCCCCGGCCTGGCAAAAAGCGAAGACTGCCAGAGCATAACGGCTCAGCCCAAGTCGCAGTGGAGGGTGGTGAACAGAAGGGTTAGAAAAACTCACAGAAGCCTTTCTCTGAGCTCGTTCTGCAAGAGGAACGGACAGAGGCGGTGGGCCGAACTGGCCAAAGAGTTCAAGTGGAGTGAACGGTCTGAACAGATCTGGCGAAGACCTAATGGACTAAAAATACGTAACGCTGATATGTGGGTCAACGAGTACCCTAATACAATACCAATGGGTGCGTGGGTGTGTGTGCGCGCGCACGCACAAACTATACGTAACTGCTGAACAGCGACCTCACTCCAGGAACTTGGGCTGAGCGAGTACACGGATAAGCAGACAAGGTCACAGGCGTCGGCACGCTCCTGAGAGTAGTCAGACGTGTCACGCCGTCGAGAATGTGTTCATGGACACGGACGCCCACGGTGATGCTGAGTGAGGACGGCAAATTGTAGGGCTGCGTGCACCTACACACACGACAGACACACACACACACGGACGCGCAGAGATGAAGCCGGGAGAAGCAGCTGGGTTGTGTCTGAATGGAATGGGTTTAGGGGTGCTACCCCTTCATTTCGTTCTGTTTCACATCGTTAACGTGTATCAGTTCTGCGCCAAAAGAGCAAGTAAGTTCTTAACAACAAAAGCTGATTAAATATCCTTAGAGTCCTTGCTCAGTTGCATACTCCTCAAAGATATGACTGCGCTTTCCAAATACAAAGCACATAAAAAAAAAAAAATGTCAACGAGATGCTGACACTTCTTTGCACGGTGCTGCTGTCCCTCTGGTCATGGGCACGATGTCTTACAAATGGTCCCAGGCTCACTAAACGTCTTTGGATGAGGTCGAATTCAAAATAAGCCAAGGGCGTGAGAGGTTCACTTACTTACCTTCAGAAAACCACAGAGAAGGTTGTGAATGAGGAAACCACCAAACAAATTGCATTTACACGGAAGCTAGCCTTCACCCGGAGAAGGTGGCTTTGTTCCCTGAAGACAGCAGTGCTGGCTGCGGCTCACGGTCACTCCCAGCAGCTAACACCCTTGACCCCTCTTATCAGTTTTCCAGTACAGACTCATGATTTTTCGACTTTACGATGGTGCGGAAGCGATACGCATTCAGTAGGAATTGTACTTTGAATTCTGCTTTTCTGTCTTTTCCTGGGCTAGCATTACTAGTGTGACGCTGGACAGCGGCAGCTCCCGGTCAGACCCACGATCACGAGGGTGAATCACCAATGTTCTATGGCATGATAACGTGCTAGATGATTCCATAGGCTAACGCCAGTGTTCTGAGCACAAGGTACGCCAGGCTATGCTAGCATGCTCAGTTAGTCGGGTGTATTAAATGCAATGTGGACTTAAGATCTTTTCAACTTACGATGAGTTTGTCTGGGTTTGACCTTACCGTAAGCTGAAGGACAAATAGAATGCCAGATTCCCAGGCTTTACTGAATTCTCATCGTAACACTAAGATTTCTATTTTTTTCCCAAGCAACTCTTTCAAAATAGAAATTTGACATCTACAAGCTGAAGTTTCTTACATGCGAGTAATTATTTTTAATGTAAGTGCCAATGATCAGAAACTAAGGAGACATATCACAGTTGTCTTAAGTAATTCATTCTTCTCAACGGTGACCAGAACATCCTGTTTTAACTTCCTTTTTGCTTAAAAAAAAAAATCTGGACAAACACACAATGGGTTTGCTGCCTTCCGCTCCTTTTTCTCACTGCAGCCCTGCTCTGCCCACTGCACAAAGTTCCTCAGGGGTCCCCTCCAGGGACCGGCCTGAGCTTAGCAGATCACCACTCTGGAGGCTTCCTGACCAAGCTTTGGAGGTGATGGATGCGTCTCCTACCCTCACTGTGGTAATGGTTTTGCGGGCGTTTGCCTGTGTTGAAACTCATCATTAAATATGTGCGGTTTTCGTATATCAATTTTGCCTCAACGAAACTGTTAAAAATATATAATAGTCTGTTTTGTTTGTCTGTTTATTTTGTTTGTTTTAGATTCCACATATAAGTGAAATCATATGGTATTTGTCTTTCACTGTCTGACTTATTTCACTTAACATAACACTCTCTAGGTCCATCCATGGTGTTGCAAATGGTAAGATTTCATTCCTTTTCATGGCCAAGTAATATTCCAGTACATATGTATATATATTATATATAATATACATATATTACATATGCACATATAATATCTCTATATATTATATATCACACACACACACACACACACACACACCCCACATCTTTATCCATTTGTCTATTGGTGGATACTTAGGTTGCTTCCATATCTTGGCTCTTATAAATAATGCTGCAATGATAATTATGTATGGTGTCAAACAGGCTCTATACATATTGGAGATCACTTCGTAAAGTATATAAATGTCTAATTACCATATTATACACCTGAAGCTAATATAATATGTTGACTGTAATTGAAAAAAAAATTACATATGTATATATATACATATATATATACACACACATCAAATCTGTTTTATTCCACCCGCATTCCCAGCGCCCTGCTTTTTCCTGACAAAAATCTCCTCTTTCAACTCCCCAGCGTCCTGTCTCGCCTCAGCTACCTTCTATTCCATTTTGAAGACCCAATGTCACCTCATCCTTAGAGAGGTCCCCTCTGACGCCTCTCCCATCTCAGGCCCCCCCACCGTGCCACCAGCCTACCCGAGCTGTCTTCCTCCACATTCTCGGCATCCCCCCGGTAAACCTCACGCAGAATACTCACCCGTTACCCCAAAACGACCAGTTATGTGTCTGTCATCTCTGAGGGACTAAATCCGGGAAGGCAATGACTATTTTCTTTTGTACCCTCAGTGCCCAGTACAGTGCTTGGCACAAAGAGTGCCAATGATAATAAAAGCGTCAACTTTTATCTAATAGAAGGAAGAAAAAAACCCTAAGGACCCACAATTTCGTGTTAATGAAAACTATTCTTATAATTTATATCTCAATTTGTGTTATAACTTCATTGTCCTCTAACGACAAGCACTCATTACTATACATATTTTAGCTTTCCAACTTCATACAAATGTTGGCACAGTGATCAAACTGGGGTGGCTCTTCACAAATACTAAAAACATTAAAATGAAAGGAGGAGGGAAAAAAAAAACTATTTGAAAAAGGCTATAACCTAAACCAGAGTAACTGCTAAGACAAATAGGCCCCTTCCCAAATGTAAGCGGCCACAAGTAATGGCTCACCTCAAAGCAGCCACAGCGATACTGTTTACTCCCCATTTGGGGCTTAAAAGCATTTTAGCTGATGAACAGGCCTGAAGCAGAAACATCTAAACTCATGCCAGTGCCCAGCAGAGCAGGGACTTCTTCTGATTAATTCACCAGCTCTGAAAGCACAAGGATGAGATCAAACCGCGTCTGTCCTGAGCAATTACACAGGCCGCCCGTGCCTCTGGGATGCTGGATGTCGGGATGAAAGCAGGATGGGGTCGGGCGAAAAAGTAACAAATACCGTACGTTGATTAATGCTTATAGGGTTTCCCCCGCTTGGATGTCATAACATTTCATTCAATGGTCAAACCAAAGAGTTTACATAACATTTAAAACAGAAAAAAGTTCCAAAACCTTAAGGAAATTCAGATGTAGTAGTGAAGGGAAAAATCAGGTCAGTTCTAAAGAACCTTCAGAAAAGTTTGGCAGAACTCTGAACAGTTTGCTGCAAGACCTTCAACTTGAAATAGCATTGTGGGGAGGGAGAAATAGTACCACCCCCTTTCATCGAAAAACAATTTTTCTACTATGAGTGAAATTTTCTTTATTGACACTATTTAGCTCATTCACCATACTCAGTAATATCTATAATACTTTTTAAAAACATAGAGCTAAAACAAATATAATACAAATGTATCTCTACCTAATTTTTTTACATTGAAATTTAAGCCAGACTGACTCCCAAATCAGAAAGAACTACAAATATGTTAACTAACCTTCGTAGGTTTTCTAAATGTGATCAGTTGAATCCATTTTTTAAAACCCAACGAATCTCGTTGCAATAAAACTAATTTATATACTTGTAGAAAAATATCTGCACAAAAATATCTGCAGCTAAAAATGCCAGCTTACTGAAAAGTCCAAATTCGCTCATTTTATAGCCCCAAGGGTCATTTCCTACGTAAGTCAATATTATTTTCACAGATGTACTAGTGTGTTTGGGGGCTGCTTACTACTACTCTTTCCTGACCTGTAAAATGGGGATGATGATGAGCGCCTGAGAGGATTTTAAGATTAAATGAAAGAACATGTCCAAAGCATGAATCTTTAAATTCTCCCGTATTCCACCCGCCCCACGCACTGTATACTGGTGTAGGCCGTCTAGAACTCTCTCTCCACTTGGGGCACATCTCCCCAGCGGCTGATGCCCCCTGTGGCCTGGGTCTCCCTCTACTGTTTGCATGCAGCCCTCCCTGTATTGTGAACACCCCTTCGCAAGCCGCCCCAAGGGCAGAGACCGTCCTGCAAGGGTCTCTGGCATGTGGGAGACATTGTGATGCCCTGTACTACTTCTGCCAAAAAATAAATAAATAAATAAAAATGGAATCTCTGTCTTTATATTTTTAAACTTACGTGGAAACACCACGAAAATTTGGGAACGCGACGCTGAAAATCGACGCTCGTGCTGTCCTTCTCACGTCTGTCCCTCTGGCGAAGACACGGGAGCCCAGAGGGCAGGGACATGCGGGCGCCTTCTCCGCTGGAGCTGGAGCGCTCTGGCTCCACGTCGCTGTAACCCACTGTCCCCGCAAACAGGTGAGGTCGGTGAGCTGCATGCGAGGTGGGTGTAAGGTGCCACTGACCCTTATTTCCGATTTCTCATAGGTGCCCAGGAAAGACAAAAATGTGCTATTCTGAGTTTTTTCAAAGATGGCGACATCCTCCCTCATCGGAAAATAACTGAAGAGCTCCTGGGTAAGATCAGGAAACGCAAGGAGGAAGGGTCTCCTTTTAACAGGAAGCAGAGAGTTGGAGCAGAGCGAACGGGGTCCTCCCTGAGCTCTGGCGTTCCCCCGAACAGAGCTAAACGCATCCTGCCTACGCGGCTCTGGTCACAGGCGGAAACGTGGAGATGACACCACAGTGTTTAAGATAAATTAAGAAATCCCTATGAATTATTCCACACCGAATTCGACTCTGGTTGTAAGACAGTCTCTCAGTCTTAAATGCACTTCCCATGAAACACTCGTCAGCTAGAATTGTCCGATTTTCAGTGACTGAGTTTGTGCTCTGCCTTTGCTGTCGCTGTTGAGATGCACATGATGTCTGTCCGGGGGAGGGGACGTGCTGGGGACACTTCCTGTCAGTACCTGATCCTCAGATCTCCAACAAATGAGCAGGGAACATCATCGACTCAACTTGGGTTCATTTTTTTCTAACTATAATGCGATTTCACAAACATTTGAGAACCTGTAATAAATGAAGTGACCTCAACTATTTCCCCACAAAAAGAGACCACTGCACGTACGAAAAGGACCACGAAAAGTCCTTCCAAGTTCAAATTCAAATTCTTTTAACAGCCCCATTCTAAGAAGCTTTATTTGCCTCTGTGCTAGAGTCACTCTTCTCATTCCCCAAGTTAAGCAGCCAATGAGCCGCCTGTGCCACGTCATCATCCTGCTCGAGGCTCCTGTGGGGACACAGCTTCCTGCAGACAGTCTGAACGCTCTGAACTAGTCCTCTTTGTTCTCCTTGGAGCTTCTGTTTGGTTTTAGGGTTTTAGTGCTGAGTTGGCTTCATTATTAGTAGTTCATTGGAAATGACATTGACGATGTCACCGAACATGCCACTTTCAGCTGGAAAAATGATTAACATGAATTACAAAATCCAGATTTTTAAGTCTTTTCTGAAAAGCGTTACTTGCAACAGGGAATCTCTTAGGTACTGAATAGCATTTTAACACAGGTTCACTGCAGAAAATGAGAAGTCGGCCCCAAAAGGTGTCTAGAGTATGGTGAGAAGCCTATCGGGTACCAACGTGGAAGGATATAGTCAGCCTTGTGCTTATTAGGATTCTGTCAGAGCCAGGAAGGGCTATTCCTGTACCATTTCTCTTTCAATGAAATATCATTTTTAGTTACCAGGAAGATATTGCATTCTTAGGAAACTGGACTAGAGGATGAAATTCAGGTGTTTTTGTCTGTTTGCTTTAAAGCGATTATTTTTAAAAAGTAATTAAAGTTCTACTAGCATTAGAAATTAATACTGGGACTTACTTCATTCATGAAGCAGTCCTGTCATTCCTTAAATATGACTCCATCTTTGTAACAGCAATATCTTGGCTAAATTCATGTTTACTCTCCATATAAACTCTCTGGCGCACCCCCGGTCACCGGGAGGATTCCATGCTCAGTCACAGAGAGCGACAGGATGCGCAGAGCACAGAGGGACTTAGCTTTAGAACGAGCCAGTGAGGCCTTCTGAGTCCTCATTTGATCGTCCTGAAAACAATGACAAGTCAAACGCAAGCTTCTCACGTCCCATGTTTGGAACCAAAACAGGATACCAATTGAGTTAATTGTACAACTGACTTTAAATTCTAGGCTGGGTCCCTGTCACCACACATGTCACTTCCCACTGACATCAGTAGGCCTGCAGTACAATGCATGTGGCTCGTCATGTTATCTCATGAAAACAAGCAGGAAGGCGGACTATGCACCATCAGCACTCCCACATAACCCCTAAGGCTCCGAAGGCAAGTCAGAAGAGATGGGTCTGCTCTGGTGTTCTACATACTCATCTTGGCCACATGACACACCCACAGATGATTGCACTTTTCTCAAAGGGTGTCAATTTCCCCTCCCCACTCCCCGACTTATCGAGATATATTTGACCCATGAAGTCGTGTAAGTTTAAGGCGTTCGATGTGTCGATCCGAAGCACTTATATGTTGTAAAACGCTTCCCACCATAACGTTTCCTAACATCTGCATCACACCACATAATTACCAATTTTTTCTTTTTGATTTAAGATCTCTTTTAGCAACTTTCAAGTACACAATACAATATTGACTGTGATTACTGCACTGTGATCCCAGAACTCACCTTATAACTACAGACCAAGCCCCCAGCCTGTGGTAACCACCATGCTTGGCTGTATTCCTACGATTTTGGCTTTTTTAAGATTCCACATGTGAGTAATATCATATAGTATTTCTCTGACTTACAATTTCCCTTTCATTACCTGCAGGACATGGAGCTATATCCTCTGAAAATATATCTAAGGTCTTTTCCTCTGAAAAAATGCAACCTGTGTCTAATTAGCAAAGATAAGAAAACTCCAGTATTTCTCTCTGGACGAACATAATTTCAGAGCATGCTGTGTAATGAGTATTTTCTTACAAACACTGTCTGAGGCGGGTTACTCTCACTGCATGTGGCCCTTGAGATTTCTAGCCAAGGTCACATAATAAGGATGTAGCCGAGCTAGGACTCACAGTGGCATCTTGATCCTGAATATCATTATCAGCCTGTATGAATTCCTAATGATTAATATCACCGATGTAACTGGAACGAACGCACAATCTCAAAATATGGAGCCGCTGGATAAAAGTTAAGTTGTCCCCTCTGCCATCTTAGTCCTTTTGAAAGAAGTAAGGAACGTACCTTCTAAATGAAACATGCAAAATCACGTGCAGCCTCCATTTCCGGTTGGGTCTTTCGCCCCATAAACCTGCATATCTGAGTAGTGAGACCCTCACAGAAAGTGACACATGCACAGGGCAGGGAGGAAAGAGCAAGCAAGAGGGTGAATGCGAGTATCACAGTGACAAAAGAGAAGAGAACGAATTAAAAATGCAGTTTCCGGTTCGAATAAAATCCATGGCATTTCATTTGGGTTTACAAAAGCCGAGAAACTGAAAAGAATTGGGCAAATATCTAAGAAAATTCACCCTGAGGGTAAATAAATTTCAGCCCCTTCCTCCTCACAAGATCAAGGCACATATTAGAAGATGTGACTTTGTAAAAATTACCAAGCCAGATCCACAATATAAGATAATGAATGGCTTTAAACATTTCTCCTGTACTAAAAGACAGTACATACTTTTTCCTTCATAAGTAATGGATGTGGCCACAGGATTAACTTACATCCTAAAACATTTCAAAATACTTTTCCTTATAACCCAAAATACTCTTTCCAAGGACATTCCATCAATGAGTAAATCAACTGTTAGCTAATAGTATGCATGTTCCTTGGAGGGCCCTCACCTCATTCATCAATATAGGTTTTCATAACTAATTAGTATTCTTGCTAAGGTTAAGAAAGACTCAGCAACAGGTGAAGTGGATGAAACCGATCAACTTGTTGAAAGCTTCAGGACAAATCACTGGAGAGCTCTTTCAATGGTGCCACTTGACACCTCGAGACGCATTTGTCTAATATTTCTTTAAGCTTTTCCAGCCCAGCGTATGCCAGAACCTGATGTGACACCTACCACGACCAGTGAAAAATGCGCTGGTAAACTCCATGTGCAAAGGCGAAGCTACGTTCCCAGATTTGGGGACCACCCACTGCGGGGCGACTCCCCGTTTCCCCCCTCCCCACACCCTTGAGCCTATGTGCACTTCCTTCCTGTGGTCAGACCATATTCTGCTCTGCTAGAATTCTGCGAGGACTTCTCCTTCGTGACACCACCTCCCTCATATTCATTTTCCAGGGCCGCCATAGCAAAGCGCTTAAACAACAGAAGTTCATGGTTTCACAGTTCCGGGGGCCAGAAGTCCAAGAAGGAGGGAGCGCTTGGCAGGTTCCTTCTGGGGGCTGAGAGAGAGCATCTGTTCCAGGCCTCTCTCCCAGCTTCGGCTGGTTTCCTGACCATCTTCATCGTTCCTTGTCTTGTAGAAGTACCACCCCGATCTCTGCCTTCATATTCCCATGGTGCCCCATCTGCATTCACATCTATGTCCACGGTTCCTCTTTATGTCAACACACCAGGGGTGTTAGATTAGGGCTCATCCCAGTGATCTCATCTTAATTCTACAAAATTCCGCTGCCTCCCAAACGCCCGGGCCTCCCCAGGAGGGCCCACCCTGCACGCTACACACCGTCCCTCGTGCCATATCCTTAAGATTGGAAGGACCAGTGGGGCCTGCTTTTGAACCTTCAAAGGCCATTTCTAAACCACTGCTTCCTCCTCTTCTCTAAAACCCCTGGTAGGCAGTTCCCGATGCATGTCCCTCGAGCACGTGACCCAGAAGATTCACTGCCA
>NW_011889053.1:563600-573953 GCF_000151845.1 Pteropus vampyrus | reverse complement strand
AGCCAATTTCCTTCCCCTCCCCGAAACGCGTGACGTGACTGTCCTGATCCCAGAGTTCAGACAGAGGGGAGAGCTTTTACTCACCCGCCAAACACGCCGGTCTGTCCTCCCACCGGCCTCCCGCCCGTGCTTACCGACCAGGCAAGAGAAGTTTGCTCGGGATGAATTTACTATTTTTTAGACCGTGAGTGTTGTCTGTTTCCATGTTTCTTTTGAAAGGAAACCAATATTCAGATATCCTGTGCTCAGCAGCTGTGACAGTTACAGCCTTATCTTGCCACCTCATTAGGAAAAAAACAAACAACTACGAATCTTGTATTACGTCCAAAAAGTTGTCTGTCTGAAATAAGAGCTGGCAGGGACTCAAGTGGCATGCGCCCTGGATTCTCCTCATTTTGCTTGTAGTTCTTACATATGTAAATTGAGAAACTGTTAGCAGAAGCAAGCCAGCTGAAAACAGATGTGTTTAGGGTCCACTGACACATCGGAGGGGCCCTCCAGGCCCGGCCCTCTTCCCACTCTGCCCCGCAAACCCCTTCTGCTTCCTACTCGGGGCTCCCCGCGCTCGCCTCCCACCTCCCTCCTCCCTCCGATCAGCACAGATTTTTATCATTTGCTACTGGCTAAGTTCACATGACCAGCCAGGAGACCTCAGAATGAAAATACGGGATGTAACAGAATTCCACGGCCCTCCACCCTTCTTAAAGATTAAACCAGAGCGGCTACCAGAAAAAGAAGTGGGGGAGGGAGAGGCAGAGACGAGAAGATGGAACGAGGTGGGAAGGGCTGTCGCAGCCATGTGCCAGCCTCTGCGAGCAGTGCCACTCCGCTCGCTGGTGAGGAGTCGCTGGGACGGGGGAGTTTGAAGCCCGGGGCGCTGCTTCCTCTGGGGGGCGTCTCTGACTCCACTGGGCTTTTCTCATGGACAAAGTAGAAAGAATAGTTCTGAAACCAGAGGGTTGGTAGAAAGGTGACACGGGCTAGCATACCCAGTCCGGGCACGAGACAGTCTCTACACTCAGCGAGTGGTATCGTATTTACAAAAAGTGCCATCCGGTCTCCGTCCACGAAAGTGATGGTTTATAAAAAATAGGAATAAGATTTCTTTTAGAAAGGAGGCGTTTCCCTGCGCACCAGGAGACAAACAGGTAACTAATTCTTCTTAAGGAGCCTCTTGACTTGGGATTTTATAAAACCGCCAAGAGAATTAGTCAGGGCCCAGGTGGGTATAGAGAAAAAAAAAAAAAGGAAAGAAAGGAAAGGAAAGGAAAAGAAATAAGAAAAAACCGCACACGAACAGAAGATGCAAATACTGGAGCTTGAGTTTGGGCGCGCGCTTGCGAGGGTCTGTTTCCTTGGGTTTAACCTTGGGGTGAACACCCCCGCCCTCACGGTCTCACCTTCTGTTCACTACTTCTGCCCCTAACACACCACAAAAACGTCCCTCTGCCTCAGGGACGCCATGAAGTCCTTATCCCAGCACTGAAGTGATCTCCGCAAGGGCTGACTGCAACACGCACCCCCAAACACTGAAGACCTCTCCCCACTTTGTCTTGAGAGTTGTCTCGTTCGCATTTGCTGGTTAGTCTTTCCCAGGGCTCTACGTCAGACACACCCACACAGAACATTCTCCCGTCCGCTCCCACGAGCAGCTACAACCTCCACGTCGATAACCGTCCGGACCAGGGACCAGACACTGCGCCCTGCGGGTTGGACAAGGCCAGTGGCCATCCTCATACACGAAGTCGATTCGGAACACCGCCACCTGCACGGGCTCCCGTATGGTCCCCGGCTGCTTCTGCACGACGATAGTAGAGTTTAGCTGCAGAGAGACCTAGGATATTGACTGTTCGACCCTTTACAGAAAATGTCTGTCATCCTCGCTGCAGACTGTGTCCTAAGTCACACTTGTATTTGTGCCTCCACCTGAGCAGGCTGACTTGTATGTCTCACAGGCCGCCGTCCAAATATCTGCCCGCGACCACGTCACCCATTATCGCCTCACCCTCATGCTGTCCGTGGAATCAATGCGCACGTGATCCACACCCAGAACCTTCTTTTGCCACACCCATCTGTGACCAAGTTAGGTCATCTTCCCGCCAGCTCTTTGATCCTCTTCCTGGCTCCGGTGCCTCTGCCTCTCCAGCCTTTTTTCCATGCCACCCCCCGTCCCCCCTCGGAGTGCTGCAAAAGCCTCGTTTTTCTTTCCCTCCTGACTCACCTTCCTCTCCTTCATCCTTCCTCTGCTGGCAGTTATTTTTCTAACATAAAAATTTCCAACTCTTATTTTTCACTCAGGGTCCTCTAAGATCTAGCTCCTAACTCTGCAGCTTCACCTAAAACTGTTTCTCCCTTTGCATCCGGCACTCTAGCTGGCCAGCAGTCTGTGCGGAGCTTTCCAACATGAAGAGCCGGTACCACCTCATAGGCGGGGCGGGGATGGACCCACGTGACTGAATAAATGAAATTCTATTTTAGGTGTTGCACTAGGACCTAAGTCAGCCACTTTCTCGTGAGTCTCCCTTGACCATCAGAGAGAACAGATCACCCGTTCCTTCTTGCCACCAACGCACCTTGGTCTTACCTCTGTTAGGAAGCTCATCACAACGGGTCGTGATTATTTGTAACATTCTGGCCCCTCTACGGGGCTGTGAGCTCTCTGAAGGTAAGGGCTATTTTAAGTAACCGTGATGCTCCATCACCTCACCCACTGGGTGGCACACAGTCGGCACTCAATAAATGCTTGCTAAGACACCAAATGTTTTGCAGACTGCAAAGTACTACACGAATATCAGTTGAGGAGAGAGAAACTTTGTGCGACCTAATGTTCTGTGTTCACTACCCACTTCCTACCTTCCAGACACAGACGAGAGATGGGAAAAGCTCTCGTGTTGCCTTTCCAAGTATTGTCTTAGCGATGAGCCTGGTTCCTGTTCCCAGCTGGACATGGGCCTTTCCAAGTGGAGTGCTGACTGGGAGGACAGACGCGAGGACACTATTTATTGAAAGCACATCATGCGCCTGTCACTACGAGTGTTTCTCGCAAGCTTTTCATAGCGAAAGAGAAGGACTAGAAGAAGAAATTTTAACGGGATGAGAAAGTTAAAGAGTAACTTGAACTTGCTTGTATATTGGGAAAAGGTAACGTTACAGGAGAGGTGACCAGCTGTTTCCCATCTCCAATGAAGAAAAATCAAAAGGAAATGAGGTTAAGCTGTGCCATAAGGTACTGAAATTAGGTAGAAGCAGCAAATAATTTTCTGACATCAAAGAGTGTTAAATACTTATGTATGGTTTACAATTTTACTTTCAGAATGTCCGTAAGTAGTTTGAGAGGATCTGGGCAGTGCTATTTGAAGAAAGGCGATGGAATGGTTAAATTCTCAAGCTAACTTTTTGGACCATGACTGATTTTTATTTTTTAAGTGGATCCATATATAAAATAGATTAAGTGATTCAATATTTGCAACTACTGTATGCCATACCCTTTGGAAAAACTATTAAAATCCAGGAAGTGAGAAGGTTGACAAGGTATAAAAAAGCAGAATGTGTTGCTACTAAATTAGCACGAATTAAAAGCCAAAGGTTCCTGGTGGGAGGAATATGATTTCACGGTCCTGTGAATCCAGGTTTCCAATCTCCTCCCATCATGTATGACCTCTTTGGCTTTGTGAAAATGCATGAAGTGCGCAGAGCACACCGTGAAAAATGAAGCACAAATGAGCATGCACATAGAGAAACGTGCAGACAAAAAGTGTTAAGGAAATAACAGTAATTGTCTTAGAGCGGTGACACCATTCGTGATTTCTAATTCCTTCTTTTTCTTTCTTCCTTTCTTTTTTTTTTTTTTTTTACAAATTCTACAACACACATCTATTACTTTTACAGCTGGGGGCAAGGAGAAATTGCTCTCCCCGCGAAATCCGTCCTGATTTTTTGTGCAATATAACCCTTCATGCCATTCTTTATTATGCTATAAACGAACTTCTCTGTTAATCAAAACACCTGCTGTCAGTCAGGTTACTTCCTTATTAGGCGCTGAACTTTTCCATGACACACACCTCCCATTGTCTGTATTTCATCCTAAAGGCATGTAAAGTTGCCGTTTAACAGCTTGTTATTCTTAGATCCTACCCACTCAGTTTTCTCACATGTGGGAAAATCACACGACTGAGATATAAGGAAAACCCCGGGCAACTGTAAAAGTTCTACATTTTGGATGGGAACAAAGGAAGGGTGGGAGTTTTGCACTACATTTTCAATAAATTTTCAATAACTTCCAAATGTTTATGCTTTCCAGGTTTATTCACACCTGTGGGACAAATCAGCAATAATGTACGATACGGTCTTTTTTTTTTTTTGAGCCATAGCTAGTTCTTTTACTGGGCTAAATTATGATTTTTTTTCATAATTTTTTATCCCTTTGAGAACTGGCTGATTCATAAAACACAGTACCCATTCTGTTATCATTTAGCTTTTTAGACCAACTCAGCTCATAGATGGGCCGAAATCCATTACAAAGGACGCGGCGAAAATAAAACATTTTGAATTAAATATAATCCCATAGAAAACTTAAAAAAGTAATTCTTTAAATGATTCCTTTATATCAGTGAATACTCTTGGCCACGAACTACATATTAAAAACAAATTCAAGAGACATTTTATTTAGTTATCCCAGGTACTGGAATTTAAATATCCAGCGTGTCGGAGCGACAACAAGCAATACCTTGGGGGTCACGTAGCCTCCTCTTCTTACTTATTTCACAAACAGGAAATGGAGGTCCCAAGTGTGAAGTCTGTTGCTGATAAGTGACACCATCGCTGTGTGGCCACAACCCCGTCTCCCAGGTCTGGTACCGCTGCCTTTCCCATCATGCAGTGCTGCTCCGCTCTGCGGTGACGCTGGGAAAACAGCCTGCAGAGGACCCTCGACACTCCCAACTGCCCAACCCTATTTCTTGGGGGAAAGTTGCCTGCTTCCTACAAAGCCGAGGATGTGTGTGGGGGGTGTGTCCTATTTTTCCCCCCGGAAAATCTCCGCACTTGGTGCTGGGGAGGGAGAAGCTGGGTTTTGTCCTCCAGGAGGGACCCCGAGCAGGGCCTGATCTGACATGCTCGGGACAGAGGGGAAGGAGAAGAGGCTGGGAGGGGACGTCCATGAGCAGGGCCACGCGGAGCACGGTGCTGGGGAACCCTCAAGGACACCGGATCTCTGAGACAGACCACACTGCCCGCCCTTGAAAACTGGCTAATTTGCTGTCACTTTTATACTGTCACTTTCAAGTCAACCGTTTACATTGTCGGAGCCTAAGGTTTTCACAACAATTGACAGAACTGAAATCAAGTCCCCGGTGTGGCTGCGTGCAAATATTTTGTGGTGTCCTTTGCCCTCCTACGAATGAAAAGAGCGAGCCGTGTATTTTCGTAGTTCTAAGTGACACCCTCGCACTAGTCATCGCATGCGATCCAGTTCTCGCGTATGTGTCAGGTTCACCATAATGGCCTCCACATTTTTTTTTTAAACTGAAGAGAACATTATATTCTATTTTTTCTCTCGAGGACTTAGGACCTTTACCCAGAAAAACGAAAGTACCAGACTAGACAGACCTTCCTCCAGATAAAAAGCACCCTGTGGCCAAAAAGCTTTGGGAAGAGGATGGTAAAACCACAGGCACAAGAATTCAGTTGGTCGATATTCGAATGGTTGTGGCTTTAATCCTTATCTTTAGTCCCTCCTTTAAAAACAATAAAAATCCATGAACTCCTCAAATCCCATCTTACGTAGTAAGCTTTTCCAGGGTAAATAAATTGGGCAGAGATCCTACGTTTGGCTTTCTTTATGGCACTCGCTTTGGGTCTAGGAAACATATAAAACTGGAAAGTAAGAAGACAGAAAAAAATTAGGAAGCCCGAGCCATGAAAAGAAGCCAGCACCGTGCACGGCTTGCGGGATGGTGACTGCAGCGCTTGAGGCTACAAGTGAAGAAGCGTCGAAGTTCCTGCAGGAGCGCTCGCTCCTTCACGCGGTTGTTACCTCTGAAACACCGGCGGTGGAAGCGGGGGGCACCGGTGTAACAGTGGGCAGTCCCGACACAGAGCGAAGCTTCCGAATCACCATTCTCTTTCGTTCGTCACAGCGAAACTCGATCGATGCTGTCGAAGATGAATCTGTCTTAATCTGATCGTCGCTTTCTAACAAATTAAGTCAGACGTGAGCAGAAACGAGTTGGGGAGGCGCGGTGTGCCACTTTCCCTTCTGACGCGATGTACGTCAGCGTGCTAAAGATTCGGGGGAAACCACCAAATTTAACGACTGTACTTATTTATTCGTGCGGGGAATCACTAGCATCCTGAATGAATTTCCCTTAATTGCAGCTTCTGAAGTGCTGAATTGGAGGACTGCCTAAGTCTCCTCTCAAACCTTGTATCTCATCACCACTCCTGGCCTTTCCTATTTAAGGAAGTCAGCTGAAAGAAAAGGGGAAAAATAAACAAAACAAGCCGAACAAGTGGAGGACAAGGACGACTTTGGGCCTCGATGCTGCCGCTGATAATATTAATAATAACAGCACATGAAGAAAAAGATCCGGGTGTCACAAAAGACTCCAAATGAGCGATAGAATAAGTGAACTCGGACCTGAGTCCCGATCCTAAACTACCGACACGTGTGACACACTGGACACAGTGCTGACAGCCCAGTGAGACATGTCAAAGCCTGCCCCACGGGGTGCTAATTAGGGGTAAGCGAGACAGCAGACGAAAGCACCAACTGCAGGGCCCGCTCTGGCCACGCTGCAGGCACTGGACGCGTGTGGTTGCTTTCCAGCTCTCCCTGGCTCTCGACAGCACAGAGGAGCTAAGAGGGCAGGGAGGACAGAAATCACGGCGGGGTCATCTCGATTCTGCACTACAAGGTAATGAGTGGACGGGCTTACAGTCCCAGTGCAGAAAGAGGAAATGGGGACGAGCCTGGGGGAACCAGCAGAAGCGATCCGAGGGCGCGGTCATGTCAGGGTAACCCGATAAACTGATCGAAATCTTGTGCCAAAAAACAAGAGAGAGAAAAAACAAAAACAAAAACAAACAACGCCCAGGCTCGTGAATGCAACTGGAAGAGCATCATCCCACAGGGCCTGAGGTGAAGTTCCATGTGACTCTGAAACACAGAGCTTTTAGAGTTCGTGTTAACGGCGGTCACTTTCCAAGGAGAATGAAATGGGCACGAACTTCGCATCAGTTCGAGGCTCACACTTCGCGCGCAGGCGTGTGCCAATCACACATCTCCCCAACGCTCGCCGCAGTGGGCGCGGTGGGGACGTCTGCACGAAAGCCCACGGTCGCGGAAACAGCATGAGACAGAAGACGAGACAGAGGTGGCCTGTCCACGGTGCGGACACAGCGGTCCCCTCCTCGCAGGCTCAGTGTGCACAGTTTTCAGTCATTGCAAACAGCTGCAAGCAACAGCGTGACTCGATCCTGGCCATTCTGAAGGTCTATTTTTTCTCTAAGGCAGACACAGTTTATCCACCCGTCTCATGGATCGAATATCCTAAGTTATCCTGAAATGTAGTATATGACCTTTAAGCATGGATGGCTTCAATTCGAGATGTGAGGCTCGGTGTAGACAGAATGGTGGACAGATGTTGCTGCCACTTCTATCTCTACTGTTAAAGAGGTGATATTATTAGCCAGGTGCTATGTGAGGCACGTTACACTTGGATATGTCCGTGAGGTAGGCACCCCCACTTTATACAGGGTAAAAACGTAGGATTCTAGTCAATTCTTTGATGAAGCCCCACAACTGGAGGCCAAATTCAAGGCCAGGTGGTTTCTCTTCAAATCCTCTTCCCTAGGTTGCTATAGCTTCTAAGTTTGTTCACACCAGAAATTTAGATACTGTTACATTCTAAACGAAAATAATGGATTATTAATAAATATTACTTATTAATCATACAGAGGTTAAGTAAGAAGCATATCGTTAGGCAATAATAAATACTTTCAAAATTTGACGTTTGAGAAAGACATCTGAATAAAACAGGCTTTGGTTTGAACTAACTGTGACAGAGCACATGGTCTCTGACAGACCGACCACGTGCCGAGTTGACAGTGGGAAAGGACCTTGCATCTGGACGACCTAGCCCGTAGCACGCCCGCCCTGGAGCCGGAGAACCACGAGGTGCGGGGGGCCGCGTGTGGCAAGCAAGGCCACGCACCACGTACGAGGAGCGGGCTGTGACGCTGGGACCAGAACGCAGAGGCCTCAGCTCCAGATCCAGGGTCTGGTCAGTTTAAGACTTCCGTCTGCGGTGGTTTCTGACTGCAGACCCTGCAGAGCCAACGTTCCGCCCGTAACTGGGGTAACTGGGTAGGAAATTACAAAGGACGGCATATTCCCAGCGCTTTGTCATCCTGGAGGAAATGAAAGGGTTTAAGCATATCTGGCTTGAATAAATATTTTCTCTATAAAAGTTAATCTACAATTACATTTAATGTGAAATATTATATAGAAAAACATCCCACGTGTTTTTGTTGCTGGAGGATACTTTAGAGTTTGTGTTTTATTACTGTTCCCCTGCGTTAGTCTGAAAAATCCCTCTGGGCAAGTTTATTCTGGGTACGGGCTGACTTTAGCCATAAGCATTTCCAGTCATTTAGGACACAGATTCTCAAGTCGGCCAAAGGCCTGCAATACTTGCTTTTTCATTTTGCAAATGTGGCTCCTTTGGCTTTGGCAGAAGAGAGTACAAATAACAACAGCGACAAAAATCACTTCCCTGCTCATCCGCAGCATTTGGGGCGAACTCTCTTTGTGAAACCAGACAGAACCAAGAAAGCTTTAACTTCTTCCTGTCATGCTCCAATACAGTAAACACCGTTTCTCAGACTATCAGAGTTTGTCACATCGGGGTTAAGCTTGAATATTTTTCGAGTTTCACTGCTGATCTTGAAAATTCCGGTGACTTCTCCATTCTCTATCATGCTGTAGTTAGGTTAACTTATAAACAAATGTTCCTCTCTGAGAGATGAGGGAAAAAATGTCCCTCGAGGTGTGCCAGCTTTTCTCTGTGGCTTTGCTCCCCCTAGTTCTACGTTGCATACACTCTCTGTACCCCCACTGGGGGAGAATGAGGACAAGACAGTAAAGAGACCAGGCACTACCCTGGAAATCAAGACGGGGAGAAAGAGCGTTGAAACGTACACATCCATGTCCCTACCAACTCCCCTCCCCGCTCAGGGCCCTTCTTAACCACTGTTCCTGGATATTTCCTCCAGACCCTTAGAAGTCCAGCCTTCTTCTCATAAAAACTCCTTGGAGTTAATCAAATAGTTCCTACGTCCCTTCAAGCCAACCACGGTTGGCTAAATAACAGTCTCCAAATATGTCCACGTCCTAATCCCTGGGACCCGTAAATGTTGCCTTGTATGGCGAAGAAGGAACTCTGCAGGTAAGTTAAGGATGTGGAGATGGAGGGTTCATCTGCGATTGTCTGGGTGGGCTCTGACGTAATCGGACGCCGGCCACAGGGGATGGTTGACTACAGAAGCGGAGAAGGCAACGTGGCAACAGAAACAGAGACAAAGGGATGCGTTTTGAAGACGGAAGAAGGGGCCACAAGCCAAGGAGTTCGTTACTTAAAGAAATACTTGCGAATTCAGCATCCACCAGAGACTGGAGAGACAGATTCTGCCCTGGAGCCTCCAGAACACAGGAGAGCACATGTGTGTCGTTTTAAGCTGCTAACTTTGCTGCAGTTTGTTGCTAGGAAACGACTCCCCCAGCTTCCAGGTCTCCCCCAGCCTCCCCATCCCATTTCGTACATTTGGTTACGGGGACACTTGCTGTGGTGTTATGGGTTCCTTCCAGCTTCTCAAAGACGAGGTGCCTCGGTTTATGTAAAATAAAACCTTACGACCTGTTTTACACAGATCAGCAGAGTATCTTCTTTGGAAAATAATTCTCATTAAAGGAGTTTTAAAAATAGTAAACACTACTGATGTATTTGAAATAGATAGGTCCAAAATAGTTTATCATCGTTTTCTATTAAACACAGTTCTATTTATACACTGACGATGAACATATGTCCCGCAAGTTAAGAGTTTGCTTGTCAAGTGACTTTTCCTCTCTGAGATTTGGTTTCTTATAAAACAAACAAACAAACAAACAAACAAAAAACTGCAGATGAAGTAAACCACACATACATAACTCTAAGCACACTCCTGGTACATAACGAGTGCCCCATATGCGCTGGTATCAGTGTCGTCGCCACGGCATGTGACATTTAGCCAGAAGGTCATCGGACTGACCTTGCTGGTCCTTACAGAGACATGACTTAGAAGCCGCGAGACCGATCC
>NW_011889053.1:561016-562105 GCF_000151845.1 Pteropus vampyrus | reverse complement strand
CACCCGTCTCATGGATCGAATATCCTAAGTTATCCTGAAATGTAGTATATGACCTTTAAGCATGGATGGCTTCAATTCGAGATGTGAGGCTCGGTGTAGACAGAATGGTGGACAGATGTTGCTGCCACTTCTATCTCTACTGTTAAAGAGGTGATATTATTAGCCAGGTGCTGTGTGAGGCACGTTACACTTGGATATGTCCGTGAGGTAGGCACCCCCACTTCATAAAGGGTAAAAACGTAGGATTCTAGTCAATTCTTTGATGAAGCCCCACAACTGGAGGCCAAGTTCAAGGCCAGGTGGTTTCTCTTCAAATCCTCTTCCCTAGGTTGCTATAGCTTCTAAGTTTGTTCACACCAGAAATTTAGATACTGTTACATTCTAAACGAAAATAATGGATTATTAATAAATATTACTTATTAATCATACAGAGGTTAAGTAAGAAGCATATCGTTAGGCAATAATAAATACTTTCAAAATTTGACGTTTGAGAAAGACATCTGAATAAAACAGGCTTTGGTTTGAACTAACTGTGACAGAGCACATGGTCTCTGACAGACCGACCACGTGCCGAGTTGACAGTGGGAAAGGACCTTGCATCTGGACGACCTAGCCCGTAGCACGCCCGCCCTGGAGCCGGAGAACCACGAGGTGCGGGGGGCCGCGTGTGGCAAGCAAGGCCACGCACCACGTACGAGGAGCGGGCTGTGACGCTGGGACCAGAACACAGAGGCCTCAGATCCAGATCCAGGGTCTGGTCAGTTTAAGACTTCCGTCTGCGGTGGTTTCTGACTGCAGACCCTGCAGAGCCAACGTTCCGCCCGTAACTGGGGTAACTGGGTAGGAAATTACAAAGGACGGCATATTCCCAGCGCTTTGTCATCCTGGAGGAAATGAAAGGGTTTAAGCATATCTGGCTTGAATAAATATTTTCTCTATAAAAGTTAATCTACAATTACATTTAATGTGAAATATTATATAGAAAAACATCCCACGTGTTTTTGTTGCTGGAGGATACTTTAGAGTTTGTGTTTTATTACTGTTCCCCTGCGTTAGTCTGAAAAATCCCTCTGGGCAAGTTTATTCTGG
>NW_011889053.1:556993-559096 GCF_000151845.1 Pteropus vampyrus | reverse complement strand
TAAACACTACTGATGTATTTGAAATAGATAGGTCCAAAATAGTTTATCATCGTTTTCTATTAAACACAGTTCTATTTATACACTGACGATGAACATATGTCCCGCAAGTTAAGAGTTTGCTTGTCAAGTGACTTTTCCTCTCTGAGATTTGGTTTCTTATAAAACAAACAAACAAACAAACAAACAAAAAACTGCAGATGAAGTAAACCACACATACATAACTCTAAGCACACTCCTGGTACATAACGAGTGCCCCATATGCGCTGGTATCAGTGTCGTCGCCACGGCATGTGACATTTAGCCAGAAGGTCATCGGACTGACCTTGCTGGTCCTTACAGAGACATGACTTAGAAGCCGCGAGACCGATCCGCAAGCCAGAGCAGAAACGAGTCTGCTGTCTTCCTAGCCTCTCCGGACTCACGCCCATTTCCCCTTTTGGCTGGACACTTCTTAGTGCCACCAGAAACGAGAAAGTCACTTGCAGGGACTGAAACAGGAAGGAGCCGCAGTTCTTATGTGAATGCCGGGAGGAAAACCAGGCAGAAGCAAGCCGCAGCAGCGGGAGGCAAATGGAAAGCCGGGCTGGAAGCGGCGTCCGGCAGGTCAGTGAGCGGATGGGCGGTGTTCTCCTAACGAACTGCAAAGGGTAGGCATGCGTGTCCACAGGCAGGGCAGGCCACGCGGGTGGCTGGTCATAGGCGGAGGCAGGTCCCCAGGCTGGCCTTTCTGGATTTGTCTGGGAGCCACAAGCAGGAGTGTGGCTACCTTAATTGGACACAGCTTTGAACCCATGGCAGGAAGTGACCCGAGCGCTGAGAAGCCTGGCTCGCTGGCGCCTCCGTCCAGGCCTCGCGTCGTAGGAGAGAAGGCCCTCTGCTGTCCTGGACACTGGTCTCCGGTCCCTCAGGGCTGAAGATGCTCACTCTCAGGGTCAAAGTCATCACAGACTGAACCTGGGGTCTGAAAAGGACCTTAGATCCCACCTTGGCCAATCGCAGCCATTCCTGTCCCTCGTCTGCAGGATCGGCACGCGGCTCCTTACTCGGGTTGTCCCCAAACCCCCTGGTCCGTCCTCACTGGTACATGAGGTGCCTCGTGGTTTAACTTATCCAGACCTGTGTCCACAGACGACACGAAGCAGAGTAAAATGGTGAAGAAAAATGGGAGGGTTTAAGGGCAAGTTTGTTTTTGTGGTTTTAGCACCAGCCTGTTTTAGGTCCTGCGTTTGTCCAGGTGAACGATGACCTTCAGAGAGGTGGCATAACAGAGAAGCCAGCACTTATCACGGCTCCTGCTGGATGCTCATTCACACGGGGCACGCCCAGCGGGAGGGGGGACTCTGGGAGGCGGGGGGTCGGCGTGTATGGGGAGCGTTCATGTTCCCTTCGGACACCTAGAAACGGACAGCCAATGGTCCCCGGGCTTGGTCCAAGATAAAAATGATCAGGACCATATACTGGCTATCCTCACCTGATCGTCCAGACTCCAGACCCGAGCTCTGGTCACCTGGCCTCTGATACTATAGGACATATCGTCTGGTGTCCACTCTCTTGTCCATTCTTAACACAAGATAATCCCACCACGCTGGGCGATCATCTGCACTTTGGCGCCCTCTTCTAAGCTCATGTGGCTGTGGCAAATTCAGTCCCTTGAAGTCATAGGACTGAGATTCCCATTTCCGGGCTAGCTGCATCTGAGGGCCACTCCCAGCTCCTAGAGGCCACCTACATTCCTCGCCGTGTGGTCCCCTACATCTTCGAACCAGCAATAACCTGTCAGATTGTACTGTTTGAAACCTCTGACTCCCCCACCTCTGATCTCTCGACTCAGATTTAGAGGGCTCACAGAAGTCAGGTCTGCTCAGATAATCTCCCTTTCTTAAAGTCAGCTTTGCCATAAAACATAACCGAGCCGTGGACATAAATTCTTCTCACTCTTGGTCTCACGGGTTCCGCAGGGGGATCCAACAGAGGGCGGGGAGTCCCGTGGCCATCTTGGAGCGCCGCTTCGCACAGCGGATACACACAAACTCATTCCTGACATTCTTCACCAACCCCGAACCACGACAATCGCCGTAGCCTCTGTGGAAATGGGCAAAATTC
>NW_011889053.1:550070-556943 GCF_000151845.1 Pteropus vampyrus | reverse complement strand
CCGTGTGGTCCCCTACATCTTCGAACCAGCAATAACCTGTCAGATTGTACTGTTTGAAACCTCTGACTCCCCCACCTCTGATCTCTCGACTCAGATTTAGAGGGCTCACAGAAGTCAGGTCTGCTCAGATAATCTCCCTTTCTTAAAGTCAGCTTTGCCATAAAACATAACCGAGCCGTGGACATAAATTCTTCTCACTCTTGGTCTCACGGGTTCCGCAGGGGGATCCAACAGAGGGCGGGGAGTCCCGTGGCCATCTTGGAGCGCCGCTTCGCACAGCGGATACACACAAACTCATTCCTGACATTCTTCACCAACCCCGAACCACGACAATCGCCGTAGCCTCTGTGGAAATGGGCAAAATTCTCCAGCTACACAGACCCTCCACCTGGAGTCAGAAACACAAAAACTAACAAAATCCAGCTAGATGTTGCTTAAGAGGCATACAGAAAAGCCAAAAGCGGAAGGATAGGAAAAGATGTGCCAGGCAGATGCTGCCTAAAAGACACGTGTTACAGCCAAATTAACGCACGATAAAAGACTGTGAGGCCAGGAAAAAAAAAATGCATTGCCAAAATTTTTTTTTAAAAAGTCATCTCATTAGCAGGTGGAGAAATTGGGACCAGGAGATGAGCCACTTCATATCTGCAAAGTCGGTAAGATGATAAACACCTTACAAAGACGTGTTTTTGGCAAAGATGTAGATCTGGAGAAACTTTTATATGCTGCTGGCAATTCGCTTAAGAATATAATTTTGTGTTATTTAGTGAAGTTGGAAATGCACATCGCCCACTACCAAGCAAGTCTACGTCCAAGTATCAAACCCTAGAAAAATATTTGCACATGTGCACGAGGAGACATTTACTACTTTCTCAGCCTCGTTGCGTGTGATGGTAAAAATGTGGCAGCGAGCCAAACGTCCACTGACAGGAGAATAATAAAATAAGTTGTGTTAACAGTCACACAATGGAACTTTATGTAGCAGTGAAAATGAATACACTGCAGCTATGTGAATAAACACCGATTGAATGCAAATAACCTTGGACGAAATACTAACAAAATAAGCCACGTTGCCATACGATGCCATTTACTCCACACTCAAACACATGGACAGGAAAGCCATCTGGGTCACAGACCGGCAGAAACTATGCAGGAAAGCCGGTGAGTGATAACACGAAATCAATCGGAATAGTTGCCTCTGTGGGATCGAAAAGAAGGCGTGATCTTAGGTACAGAGGGGTCTTCGATGGCGTTGGGAAGGTTAAGCTTCTCAGCCAGGGAGCGAAGAAAAGCAGCCATTTTATCGTGGCTCTTATCTGTCACATGCATATTTGGTATGTAGAGACGAAAGTCAAGATGGATCATAAATGTGTCTGAAGCCATAAAGCAGCGCCAAGTGTGTCACTATGACACGTGCGGAGGAGCAGGAGGAAGTCCACTCCATCTGGGTGGGCAGTGGGGCCTCGTGGGACGGAGGGAGGGCTGCAGGAACGAGGGCTCCAAGGGCGGCAGCGCACGGCACGTGCAGGGTGCAGTAAATATGCAGTCTCATTGGGCAGAGAGTCTGTCTAAGGGTCACGGGCTGAGGCCAATAACAGAGCACCTGTCCCCTCAGGTGCTCTGTAGGGAATGGGGGACCCCTGAGGACTTGGTCAGGGAGGCCCTGGGACCAAACAGCACTGGAGTAGGGCCCTTGGGTGGCAACCTTGACGGAAGCCTAGGGAGTAAAAGGGACTAGCGCCACTGCCATCGAGAAGGAAGGGGGAAAGTGACCAAGGAGGCCACGTGGGAATGGAGGCTGCAAGGTGGGGTCGGAGCCACGGCTCCCACAGTGAGATCCCACGTCACACCTACTGGGGTGGTCTAGTGGCAAAGTCACATAACACACCGTGCCACACAACAGCAAGAGATGGTGTCGATGTGGAGAGCTAGCCTGCCGGAGGAAGTGTAACATGGCACAGCCGGGGCAGAAAATGGTCCGACAGTTGCTCGAAGGTTCAGCAAACAGCTCCCGCTGGCCCAGCAATCCCGCTCCCCGGCATCCAGCCAAGAGAAATGGAAACTGTCCACACAAAAACCTGTACGTGGATGTGGCCAGCAGCACGGCCAGAAGGCAGAAACAACCCGGATATCCACCAACGGATGAGCGGATGAACAAAATGCGCTATAACCACACGACAGAACGTTATCCCGCCGTGAAATACTGACACGTGCTGCGACGTGAATAAACCTCGAAAAGTCATACCGAGTGGAAGAAGCCGGTCACAAAAAGTCACGTGTTCTATGATCCTATTTATACAAAATGTCTAGAAGAGGCGGATGGTAGAGACAGAAAGTAGATTAGTGGGTGCTTAGGGCTGGAAGCTGGGGCTGTTGGAGCGCACGCCTGGGGGGGATGAAAATGTGTTAAAATCGGCTGTGAGGACGGCCGTGCCTATCTGTGAATGTGGCTAGAAGTCACCGGACGGCACACCCAAATGGCTGAGCCGTTCGGCACGTAAATCAGCTCTGGGACATGGTGTTTAACTCGCCTCTATTGGGTGATGATGGTTTAATGAGAGAAGCTACATGAAGTTCTTGGCAGAGGCCCACAGCACCATTCGCAGACAGCCAAGTGGATGGAAAAGAAGTTAGACTTTAAAGAAACGATCACCAAGAACCAAGAACTGCTCGTGGAGAAGATGATCGTCACGGGAATAACATATCTGTCTGTCTGTCTGTCTGATTACCTCGCAGTGCCTTCCAAGTTCACCTCACCTCCAGGTCAGCCCTGCTCACTAACTATCCACACGGGCCCAGGAAGTCTGCAGCCTCACAGAAAAACGCACTTTGTAGGTTTGAAAGGTTGATCGCACCAAAGCAACCGCGCGTCTCATCTTCCTCCTGCTTTGCGAATCGACTACTTGTCTCTGAGGGAGCATCAGCAGCTCCCCGACCGGCACAGGCCTGGGATGCTGTGGAAGTGTTTTATTTGGAAGACATGAAATGGGAAGCCGTTCGACACTGGAGCTTGAAGCCCTTCTCCGGCATTGAGCTGGAGTCACGGAGTAAGTGCTCAGCTGAGGAAGGCCAGGGTGAAAGCATCCGCAAACACTGACCTCTGAGCTTTTCACACAAGCTTTAATTCAAAGAGGCAAAAAAAGAAGGGAAAAGTCTTCTGAAACCCCCAAATATACTGGGCATCCACATGCGTGGGTGGATGCTTTAACACACGAACAGGGCGCATTCCCTTTCGCTCCCTCTGCCATTCTGCACTGACTTTATCTTTCTATTCATTCATTCATTCATTCATTCATTCTGATCTAATCAGTGCCAAAAGCCAGTTACAACAGAAGAAACGCTCCCAAACTTCATTTGTCACTAAATAAAACCACACATGTTTCTAAAAATTACTTCTGACCAACTTTTAAAAATCAAGTTAAAACGATTTACTGGTGTTTTAATCTTTCATTGTTATTCTTGGCTAATTATCCTGTTTTTCTTTCCTTGATTTACATTCTGTCTCCAGAGGCTGGGCCTAAGTATTGGTGTTCTTGAAGGATGTTTTCTAGATTATTGCTGGTTCTTTATCCTTCTCTTTCTTTCTTTCTTTTTTTTCAGTAAATATTGATTTTTGCAGTTCTTTGGACAAAAATTCCATATTCCTCCAGACACAACAGATTGGCAGTGAAATAACAGCAAACGAGCTCTCAGCTTTGTCCAGCAGCTAGCTCCCATCACCACAAATGGGTAGACGGGTTAGAGAGAACCAAGAGATTCACAAACACAGGTCAATAAAAAAGTCACAAAAACAAGTAGTAAATAAAACTACGTACTGACATATCTAGTCATTTAAATTTCTTCTGACTCTGAGTCTCTGAGACAGCAAAATGTTTCTTAATAAATTTTCTTATTCTAGAGTTGCTCCAACTCAAGGAATTTCACAAATGCATGATTTTAAAACAGCCACCGCACTTTCTCGCTGTGACAAAGAGGTGGTCTCCCCCCAGCTTCTACTGTCACTGCCCCGCTCTGAAAAGCAGCACGATGCCAGGCAAATTAAAGCCCAGCGACCGAACCAGTCCTGACGTGGGGCAGATGAAGCGCTGGAGCCCACACAACACGCTTCGGGAGCAGGCCACCTGCACCAGGCCCGGGGGCCCTGCCACTTGTTCCGTTCACCCCCTGGACCTTTCAGCACTAATATACGTATAGATATATATCGTAGTAAGAGGAAAATGACTAAACCGTCAAAGAGAAGTAAGCGTAAGTTCAATTTTTAAATCCACCATGTGTGTATCAGGTACTTGCCCCACCATGAGGAACTGTAAACGGAGCACATGCTGCAAGACCGGGATCAATTACACAAAGAGCAGTTCTCAGATTAGGGTTTATCTCTCAAAAAAGAGGTAGAGCCGCCAAAACACAGTCATAAATGACATAGAGTCAGGGAGATATGGGAAATTTCTTTTATATTTTTGGTTAGTTTTCCCTTGGAATTTTCTTTATTGAATATTTCATTAGAATAATTATATATATATATATATATATATATATATATATTTTTTTTTTTTTCATTGAATCTTTGGATACTTTTTTTTTAAAATTTATTTTATTTTTTTTAGGCGAGGCAACCCCTGGTTGACCTCACAGATTGCAAGGACCTTGTCAGCTTACAATCCCTTATTTTTATTTTTTACGCCTATAGCACCTGGTCTTCCTAGGTGGTCTCCCATCCATGTACTGACCAGGCCTGACCCTGCTTAGCTTCCGAGATCAGACGGGATCGGGCACGTTCAGGGTGGCTTGGCTGTAGACTTGGATACTTTTTAAAAAGAAATGCTCAACAAAGTAAAAGGAGTTAATTGAAGAAGTAAAAGGCACCATTATTTACCAATTTCACAGTTTTCTGATTGAGGGTAAGTGATTTCGTTGCCCCAAGCCTTGGTTTTGTCTGACTGTGGCGTGGTGGTAGCTGTCTTGGAAGTATTTCTGAATAGCATGTGAAATAATGCCCCCAAAATCCTCGGTAGGGAGCCCAGTCCCAGCATTCAGGGGCTATCGTTACCATCAAAACCCTAAACCCCAGAACCATTCTTGGCAGTTCCCTCTCCTTTGCTCTTGCCTTTCATACCTGATTACAGAGTCTTCTCCATTCTATCTCTAGATCCCCCTCAGATCTGTCCGTTTCTCTTCACTTCTTTAATCTAAGCTGCTCTGATCTGATTTACTAGAGATGAATGAATGAATGAGATGAATGAATGAATGAATGAAAGAGCGGTTGTTCTTTCAGCCTGTCAGTCTCTGGCAATGCTGCCTGCAGTTGGATACAAACATTAAGTGAAAGCTCACAGGTGACAGTAGAGTGAACGGGGCCATGATAACTAACGACATCTTTCTTTCCAGAGGAGTCTGTTGACCTGACTCCATCTTACCCAACTTGTGTGTGACTTGACATGTGTGGAGACACATTTGAAATTAAAGTAAAACACACACATACACACACACACACACACACACATACACGTAATTCATGTTTTGCATATTCAATATCCACATAATTTATGATGTACAATATCACTGTTTCTTCTTTCACAATCTGAAATCATCTTGTTTGTTTTGTTTCCTTTATCCCGTTAGATTTGAGTCCTCATCCTCAGTGCCTACACGAGGCCAGAGCTGTGTCTGATCACACTGCTCCAGGGCCTGGAATACTGTTTATTGCATGATGAGAGCTAAATAAATGCTTGTCCAGTTGATCTCTCCTCCTTTAAACCATTCTCTACGCCACAAGTTAGGATGATCTTTTAAAATTAGAAATCTGGCCAACACTTCAAACGGGAATGAAACAGTCTCTCAACAAAATGGTGCTGGGACAACTGGATATGCAAAAGAATGAAACTGGACCCTTATGTCACGTCATATACAAAAGTTAACTCGAAATGGACCGATGACTTAAATGTAAGAGCTAAACTGTAAAACTATCAGAAAAGAAAAGAAGAGTAAATCTTCATGACCTACATCAGGAAAAACACCAAAACACGAAAAGCATAAGCAACGAAAGAATGAGGGGACAAATTGGGCTTCGTTACATTGAAAAATGTTTGTGCTTCAGACAATGCCACCCAGAAAATGAGAAGACGACCTACGGAATGGAAGAGAATATCTGCAAATCATATATCTGATAAGATACTCGTATCCAGAGTATATAAGGAACGCCTACAACTCAGTAATAAAGAGACAACTCAACCAAAAAAATGGGCAAAGGATCTGAATAGATATTCCTCCAGAAGATATACAAATGGCCAATAAGCACATGAAAAGATGTTCAACATCATTAGTCATCAGGGAAATACCAATCAAAACGACAACGAGATGCCACTTCACATGAATTAGGATGCTATAATAAAAAAGATAATAACAAGTGTTGTGGCAGAGTTGGAACTCTCATACCTTGCTAGTAGGAATGCGAAATGCTAGTAGGAATCACTTTAGAAAACAGTCTAGCACTTCCTCAAAAGGTGAGACACAGGGTAACCATATGACCCAGCACTTTCGCTCTGAGGTACACACTCGAGACCGCTGAAAGCACACACCCACACAAAAACTTGTACGCGAATGTTCCAGAAGCATTATTCACAGCAGTCAAAGAGCATAAACAACTCACATGTCCACCGACTAATGAATATACAAATGACGTGTAGTATATCCCAATGGAATATTATTTGGCAATAAAACAGAAGTGAAATGCCACAACGTGGATGACGCTTGAAAACATTATGATAAATGAAAGAAACCGGTCACAAAAGACCACATATTGAATAATTCCATTTACAAGGAATGTCCAGAACAGGCAAATCTATACAGCCAGAAATAGATTAGTGGTTGCCTAGG
>NW_011889053.1:544244-549305 GCF_000151845.1 Pteropus vampyrus | reverse complement strand
AAGCACATGAAAAGATGTTCAACATCATTAGTCATCAGGGAAATACAAATCAAAACGACAACGAGATGCCACTTCACATGAATTAGGATGCTATAATAAAAAAGATAATAACAAGTGTTGTGGCAGAGTTGGAACTCTCATACCTTGCTAGTAGGAATGCGAAATGCGCAATCACTTTAGAAAACAGTCTGGCACTTCCTCAAAAGGTGAGACACAGGGTAACCATATGACCCAGCACTTTCGCTCTGAGGTACACACTCGAGACCGCTGAAAGCACACATCCACACAAAAACTTGTACGCGAATGTTCCAGAAGCATTATTCACAGCAGTCAAAGAGCATAAACAACTCACATGTTCACCGACTAATGAATATACAAATGACGTGTAGTATATCCCAATGGAATATTATTTGGCAATAAAACAGAAGTGAAATGCCACAACATGGATGACGCTTGAAAACATTATGATAAATGAAAGAAACCGGTCACAAAAGACCGCATATTGAATAATTCCATTTACAAGGAATGTCCAGAACAGGCAAATCTATACAGCCAGAAATAGATTAGTGGTTGCCTAGGGCTGGGGGGTGGGAGAAACTAGGAGTGACTAATGAGTACAGGGCATTTGGGGGGGGGGAGAGATGATGAAAATGTTCTAATATGGACTACGGTGGCACCATCTGTGAACATCTTAAAAATGATAAAATTGTACATTTCAAATGTGTAAATTACACGGTAGGTGACTTTATCTCAATAAGGCTGTTATTGAAAAACATATCTGATCACCTCATTCCTTAGTTCAAAATTTCAAAGGTTTCACATCGTCCTGAGGATCAAGTCCAGATTCCAACGCGACTTACAGATCTACGTGGTCTGGCCTTCCCTCGTTTCTCCAGTCTGATCTCGCATCACTCCCCTCAAAACAATGCCTACACACAGTAGGTGCACAATCAACACGAGCATGGTGGACTGATTTTATGAAAGCACTCAGTAGTAACAGCTGTAAATGAAGCCAGTCACCCTTCAGAAGGCACATGAAAATGAGAAAACAAAGAACAAGTTATATAACTTTTAAAGGAAGCGTTTATCCAAATTTCCAGTCAACGCTTTTTTTTCTTTCTATTCTAGTGTCCAAGTGGAGATCTGACGAGCACCCTGCATTCAGAATCACAGACAAAGGGCTCTCTGCCTCCTCCAAGGGCTTTGCAGTCTCTCACATGGGGGTCAATTTCCTACACGCAGGTAGCCCAGAATTAGAAAATACGCAGATAATAACAGATAAGCAGGTGCCCCCGAATTAGAAAAATAATGAAAGGAGAAAAGGGGTGACTTTGCTAGCATACACATTTTCGTCTCCATTGTTACATCATCGATGCTTTCAGCATAACTTGAGTAACTGTCGCGGGAAGGGTGTTGTTTAAGGAGGGCACCACTCCAATTCATTCACTCTCAAAAATTTATCGAGCGCCCCCGCCCACCCCCGCCCTGCACTGACATCGCCTCAGGTGCTGGGAATGGAGCAGAGGACAAAAGAAACAAAATGCCTGCTTTCACAGAACTTACTTTCTGCTTCCTGGAGACAGGTGATCAATAATTAAAACAAAAGTTCCGTATGTCTCATAGTGCTAAGCGCTCTCAAGCGAAAACAGAGCTAAGGAAAGAGGAAGCGGTATGGACTGAGCCAGGTTCAAGGACAGCCTCACTGGGAGACCTGAATCGAGGGAGCGTGTTTGCCACTTGGCGTCTGGCTGAAGGACCCATGCATCCCATGATGGTCCCGAGGTGGCAGCCTGCTGGCGAGCCCGCTCGGGGAACAGAAAGGAGTTCACGGTAAGCAAGGTGGAACGGTACCCCACTAAGGCCTTTTCATGTTCCTCTCAGATGTGTGAGAAGCCACCAGAAGGTTTTTAGCAGAGGCACAAGCTTCTCTTTTAACCCCACTCTGGGCCAATCCAAGCTGAACAGTCAGGGCAGCCAAAGAAATCTACCTCCGCCTACAGCGTTAGAAGAGCTGGTTTATTTAAGAATTCAATCTACCGGAGACCAAAGCATCTGCAGACGTGACACACTCATACTTCACGGTACAAGCCACATAGTTCTCACTGTCCTGCTCTTCCTCTACCTGGACCAGGAGCCCCACAGAGACAGGGCCGTGCCGATCTGTTCCCCGACACTGCCACATCCCCACGACACGTCAGGAGCCTCGGGGAGGTGTTTGGCAGGGAACATTCTGTAACACACACCTCGAATTGTTCAGCATACATGCAGATAGATTTCAGCTGGATTCTCATCCCGAGAAACACTGTGACCTATATTTGAAATCATCCTTAGCAGACATCTAAATTTGCTGAGAAAGACACAGAAAAAATACTAAAGTATAAGCAGGAAAAATTTATGAATCATTAACTACTACTAGATTCAGGCTGGGCTCTTCCAGGATCTTGGCTGAAAATCTTAGCTCAGGGCAATGGGGTGGGTTTTTTTTTTCCCCCATATAATATCTACGTGAAGGCTAGAGCACTCAAAATAATACTGATTATCTTCAGGATTTTGAAAAGTGGGCTGATAGAAATTTGCTCTAAATCAATGTCCTTTCATGCAGACATAAAGATATGCTCGAACAGCGTAATGCACATAAACTGGTAAAAACTGCTAAGCCAATAAAACGTGCCTCTTGGCCCTATCAAAAAAGCGCACTTAGTGAGAATGATGACATTTGTTAGACAGAGTTGTAAAAATGCCTTCTAGGTTATAAAGAGAAGAAGCGGTTTCTGCTTTTTAAAACTTGCTTCCAAACTGAAATATGGAATGAACTAACAGAGCTGGGAATTCAGGAAAAGAGAAACAGACATCATTTGGGGGAAAGGAGCGAATTCTGTAAAATAATCACCATCTATATTTTTTAGGGATTAAGTTGCTAAACTTACCTTAAAACCAAATATATCAAGTTAATCTTAGGATAGTTTTAAGGGAAAGTTGGTATGGGAAGCTAAAGACGGTATTCAAGTTTTAATTCCATGAAGATATCCCTTACATTCGTTTTTGCTTCTATCAGATGAAATAACTTGTCCTTTGTTGGAATGGCAAATTTTTAAATACGAAGCATTCCCAGGTTGATTTTGCAAGAAAGTATTTTTAAGGCTATCATCTGCTACTCAGCCTACCCACCACTCACCCCCTTCTTCCCAATCCTTTTATATACACAAACTCAGAGTTGATGAAGGTAACTCCAGCTGATTAAAAATAGCTATGGCGAGAATTTGATTAATTAGCTTGGGCAGCATGGAAACCTAAGCTTAGTCAGCTCAGGCTGGCGTAACAAAACACCATAGACCAGGTATCCTAAACAACAGGAATTTATTTTGTGATCGTTCTGGAGGCTGGAAATCCAAGACCAGGTGCTGGCCAACTTGGTTTCTGGGGAAAGCCTCCTTCCCAGCCTATAGACGGCTACCTTCTTGCTCTGTGCTCATGTGGCAGAGAGCTCTCCACTGTCTCTTATTATAAGGACACTAACCCTATTGAATCAGGGCCCCACCTCTATGACCTCATTTTTACCTTCGTTACCTCTATAAGGCTCTATTTCTGAAAATAGTCACATTAGCAGTTAGTGTTCCAACATACACATTTTAGGAGGACACGAGTCTGTAACACAGTATCAGATTTACTTTCACTATGTCTTTGGTCTCAGGCAAAGCACTGGGCGACAAGCCGCTTAGATCTTTCCTACGTATCCTGGAGTCCCTGGCAGTCCTTCGCATTTCAGCAAATCCGTAGCACTGGATCCTGCCCGGAGGGGCTTAACACCCAAAGCCCTGCCTCTCGGTCACCTTGAGGGAGACTGAGTTTTCCCCACCTGAGTGCAGAGCGAGGAAGAGGAGTTTCCTGCAAGGCTGGGACTCTGGGATCTGGAGTTCCGGGGGCAGCAATGCTAACTAACGAAGACCACCTCGACACCTCGAAGGTGACAACCCTCGTGGTTTCTGTGCCAGCTGAGAGGAGTTCAAGAACCTTTCCTAAAGGGGGAAGTGCTGAATCGGCCCGGCTCGCAAGCCCGAGGTGAAACGGCAGCCAGGTAAATACACCTGACAGAACCAAACTGAGCTGACACAGGAGAGGCTGCTTCTCGGCACTACCTTCTAGGTCAAGAAAATTAACGTTTAAAAGGAAGTGCCTCTTCCAAGCCGACAAGGCATTTGCATTTTCTCCAGCGGGAGAAGAGGGGTCCCACAGTTGTCCTATAAAGGAAGATGGCAGCCTTGTTTAGCATCCAAGGTTGCTTCGATTGTGATTTACATTCCCTCTAAAATCGTTTTCTTCTTAAAGCCAGCCTGGTTCACAGGGGAAGGAAAGTATTTGCCTCTCGCCCTATTTAAAAGCATCCGTCACCTTCTGCAAGATGCAAAGGGAACCCGCCTTCTTGAGGAAACTTCCGAGCTGGTTAGGCCAGCTCCGAACACAAAACCTGGGGCTTTGCAGCTTGACCAGATTTCATTTCCAATCCGTCCTCATCTTTTACATGTGTTGTGTCATGTTTTTTCTAAAGTCATATTATGTTTAGGCTTTTTGCCCCCCAGAATGTAATCCAAGGGAAATTGTGTTTGTGTCCTTGAGTCTTTCTCTCTTTTTCATCATGCAGTGCACAAACTAAAGTGACGGGTCACAAATGGCCATTCCATAAAGTAAACTAATTATAAAGTAAATAAACAAGGAAGCCCTTTCTGTAGCTTCAGACAGAGTGATGGACTGTCACTGCAGGAGTCTGGACCTGGGGGACACCCAGCTGCACCAGACCTGGAGATGACGCAGCACCTCAAAATTCTGGAGGGTAATTCCCGTCTGCACTGTTCCCTCGGACATGGCCTGTCCTACGGCGCCATTGCTTCTTCCGCATCCTGCCCACCCTCGCTACATCCACTTACTGAGAGTTACTGGTTTGAACTCCTCACCACTACAAATTTGGACCACGGTCCACTGCAGAGAACCTGAAAACTCAGCCCGACGGTTGTTCTGTGTCAGACGCAGTCTCCCACCTGGTTGAGGTCGTCGCTGAGGCTAAAC
>NW_011889053.1:534581-542894 GCF_000151845.1 Pteropus vampyrus | reverse complement strand
CTTTACCCATATGTGAAATTATCTAGAAATAAACATATATTCCCTTACTGTTGTTTTTTTATGTTTTGGGAAAATATTTCAATATACGGTCATCATCATGATTTTGTAAAGAAAAAATAAGAACTTAAGGTTCACTTATCTGTAAATAGAGAAAATACTGTGATACCAGAGGAGTCCTAACTTCTCAAGCTCCAGTATGTTCAAACACCGCCTATCCATGAAAACAAACAGACGTCAGGAAAAACGCACAACCGATGGACAGACGGTTTTAACTTGGCACTTGTGTATTTGTGGAAGGATTATCTTCAAGCCGGTATATTTACTCTGGTGTTTAATGACTGGTATGTTCAAGTGAGGAAAGGGTACCACTGTGAAGAATTGCTTAGGGAGAGAAAAATGCTTGCTCTGTTCTTCTCGGATGACCCAGGTGTCAAGATTTCGATGGGACGGCGGGGGAAAGAGCGGCTGTCTGTCTGCCTGCCTGCCTGCCTGTGTCTCCCTCATTTGCTAGCCTGTCAGAAACTAAGCCACTGGGAACAGCTCAGCCCTGAAACTCTGAAAGAGCTCAGTTAGCTGATTAACCAGAAACAATAGAAACCAAATCTTTCAGCAGAAGCTCTGCTGACCCGGCAAAGCTCTGCAGATGACAGTGCTAATAAAGCTTAGAAGTCACCAGTCATAAAACTCGAACCAAGCCCAGGCTTCCGGGATTTGCAAACTTAAGTTAGCTCCATCCACCTGATGTATCTCCCGTGGACAATTTACTTGTAGCCCTTAGTGGGACTAAACATAAATATCACATCAAGAACGCTAAGAAACGAAACACTCAAACGCTCGTCTCTTGTCATCTGTTTCCTCTCTGAAGTGAAGTGAGTTAAACTGGATCAGAGAGGCTTAAAGCAGAGGACCTTTCAGCCACTGTGACAACAGTGACGGCCCTGGAAGACAACGTGCCCAGTGAAATGAGTCAGTCGCAGAAGGACAGACACTGCACGAGTCCTCTCACGGGAGGCATCTGAAATAGCCTAAGGTAGAGCAGTAGACGGCAGGGGAGGGGGGAAGGGAAAATGGGGAGCTGCTTTTCAGTGGGTATAAAGTGATGGTTCTAATAAGAGGCGTTAGTTTGAGATTTGCATAACAGTGTCTGTACTTGGCAATGAGGTAGTGTGCGCTTTGAAATACATTCAGAGGGAAGATCTCATGCTAGGTGGTCTTATTGTACTGAGGGGTGGAGGGGGGAGGCAGGGAGGAAGGGAGAAAAAACAAAGGGGCACGAGAAAATATGCAGAGGCAGTGAGTATGTTTACTACCTGGATTGTGGGGGTGGAGGGCCAAACCCAGCCACTTGAATATGTCAATTCCGTGCAGTTTGTGGCTACCTATGTCTCACTAAAGCTGGAAGAGGCAGAACAAAACGGAGGAGGCTGCGGCCCCCATGTACTTGCTGACTCTGACCTCGGTGCTTCTCGGATGGAAAGGCCTTACGGTTTCCGGCCATGGGAGGAATGCTGGCCGGAATTCAAAGTCAGGAAAGAGGAAGCGTCGATAGTTCAGGGGGTGATAAACGAGGGAACGAGTCACAGGTATAGACAGGAAAACGGAAAACATAATATTCTGCGGGACCCATTAACCTAAGAGCTACTTTGCATACTCCCAATCACAAAGGTGTCAGCATTGTCGGAGGAAGTGGAATTTGTTCCTCATCCAAATGAACATGACACTTTCTTGTATTTATGAAACATTCTGAACTACTTCACAGGAAAAAGAAATAAAAGCACTTTAAGTACAAATACTATCACAAGGCACGGCTCGGGGACATAAATATTCATGACATATTCCACGGGTTGACTCTTTTCTTTCCGGTTGCTTTTTTTTTTTGCAGTAGAAAGATGCTGAAGATCGTGGGCTTCTACTTCGGAATTTTGGGCCACAGTTCGACCCGACATCACCCTGTTTTCATTCGGCAAACAGTATTGTCGAAAGCGACAGACGCCAATGAATTAATCACTCGCGAGAGGGGGGCGAGGGGAAAACGTGGAGAAAACGTGGAAAGCGCCACGTCTGTGAGCCTCCGGCCTCCCGCACGGGTCCCACGCGCTGACAGGCCACACAGACGCCGGTGCCCGCTTCTCAGAGCGCGGCTGGGAGAGGAGGGGACCGTGTCACCTCCACTGGCCGTTTCACGTCTGAGCTTCCGCACGGGCACACTCGAGTCACAATCGTCAACGGATGGGAACTGCTGCCATGTACACGTGTCGGAACCATTCAGAGGGAACTGGAGGAGAAAGCCGACGTAGCGCCAGCTTTATAACCAAAACACAAAGCTTTCCCAAGAGATGTGCTCCCAATGACATTGCGTATTTTAGAGAACAAACCCTATTATTAAATGCTCCCTGGTAAATATTTCTGTCATGTTATCACTGCTGTAAGTGCCGCCTTTTAATTTTGATTACTTACAGCAGATTTTCTTTCTCTTTTTTTTTTTAAAAAAATCTTTTTCAGTTACAGTTGACATACAATATTATATTAGTTTCTGGGGTACGACGTAGTGATTAGACATTTATATGCCTTACGAAGTGATCAAACTGCTAAGTCTAGTACCCTCCTGACACCATACATAGTTATTACAATATTATTGACTATGTTTCCTATTTCTAGCAGATTTTCTTAAGGGAGAGCTTCCTGTATTTTCAGTCTTATACTAAAATATTTGCCTGCATCTTACTCATGTACTACATCTCCCTATCAAATTATTTTGCTAGTTCAGGACAGGTTAATTCACTTTGCCATTTCTCACCTGAAGGAATTATACATAAATAGCTATGATATGTAACTTTTAGCTGGAGAGAAACAAAACATATCAGAAATCCCTAATGGTCAAAAGTTGATCTTGTTGAGTAATTGGTATAAATTATTTCCTGTGACAGTTTTTTAAGATAAAAATAGTCTTCCACTTCTAAACATAAGGCATCATCAAAATTAGCTTTGATATCAAAAAGTTTAATAATTTTTTCCCCTAAGCTAGAAATAATTCCCTAGAAAGGGATTCCTTTGTCTGCTATGAACTGATACCCCCAAATCTCCAATATGCCAGTTTTCACAATAAGCTATTTTTTTTATAAGCTAAGAAATTGTCATCAATCTAATTTTCATTCTACAGAAGTACTGGTAATACCTGAGGGTGATGAAACATGTTTTTAAACTTTGGGCTTTTGAAAATTGCTTTAATCCAACACGGTGCTAAAGAACCATTACATCCGGGCATACTCATCTTTAGCAGGAGAACAATAAGGCCAGTCAGGACCAAATAAAATTGCTGTAATCGTTCAAATAATAGCATTCGTTTTAGAGCTAAACAAACAGAATGAATATCTGTCCAAAAATGAATTCTATCTTAATTGCATTTAATCAACAAATGGGCAAACGCTTGCTAGCATGCTAAGCCACAGTACAAACAACCCAAGGATAGGCTTACAACCTCGACAAGTTAATAATACTCTCTGAAATAGAGTGTCAAAGGAGGAAGTTGACTTACAGCTAAACATGTATGATGCTGAGAAATCACATCATGAAAGAAACTAAAGAAAAGTTTTGTTTTTGCACGTGTGCGATTGGATCCCTACCAACGAGGAGGCCAACTAAAACACCGTTGGTGCTACAATTCTAATTAGTGTGTCTGAACTCTGTTTTGATATAATTCTTATGTGTGGCTCACAGGCTAAAAGATACCACACACAAAATGCATAACATTCTGAGATTTCTTATTTATCCATCACACCCCATTAATGTAAAAAGCTAAGCTGAACTGGAGACCAAATCGGAAGAGCCAGTTCTCTTCTATGCTAAGTAGTTTAAAGGCAGGACAGATGTACAGGTTTTGGGATATAATTGAGTCAAGGCTTAAGAGAGTCCAGAAAACGAGTAGAAGATTGAGCCAGCCATGGGAAGAATATACTGTCAGTGTGTTAAAATGCTGGGCAGTTTTGTTTGGTAGGGCAGTCTGTGTTAATTTGCTTTTAGACACTGCTCATGTTAAGTATCCTGCTCCCAAATTATCTCTCAACTGTTTCCCGTTCTTGGTAAGACTACGATTACTAACCAGAGGAGAACACGTTCGTCCCAGCAGAAAGTGAGCTACTAACCACATCTCTCTCTCATTCTAAGTCTAATAATTTCACTTTCTAAGGGCTAAGGGCACAAATCCTTTTGCAAATTTCTATGCTGCTTACTCTTGAATACATTATTATTTTATGGAAATCATTGGGTGTCTTTACAAAGGTTTAGCTATAAAAATCTTACAGTGATATTTATATTTGTAAAAAAAACCTCTGTTAACCTAAATATCCAACTAGGAATAAATTAAACTAATTATTGTGTTTTCACATAACAGAACACTATTAAGCTTTTAAAAGATATCTTTTTTATTACTATTTGACATAAACTGTTTATAACCTTTTCACTTTTTGTATTGTGAACTGTCTAGCCCTCTTCTACTAAAATATATTTGAACTGAAAGCGATCTAGATTTAAATAGCAATTGTGATGAACTCTAGCTGGAGGAGTGGTGAATGCTGTTTTCTTTCTTCTTGCTTATCTGTATTTTCCAATTTTTCTATAAGAAATATTAAGCACTCTTAGAGTTAGAAAAATAAACACAAAAAGTGTTTAGAAACACTCACTGTACCCACTCTGCCTTCTTCTCTTGACTGTCTTTATTTCCGTGATATCATAGTAGGTTTACACATGTTTATCCCTGAGTTTATCCTGAAAGGCAGAAGTCTGAACACATGCAAGAAAAAAAAAAAAACAAAAAAAACGATACCTCCGACACCCTTAATCTGCACATCCGGTGGAAGTCCCTGCCGTGCTGTTTTCCTTTCACTCTGTCTCCTGCCCAGGGACATAGAACCATAAATCACGTCTGCCAAGATGGCGGCCCCAGGGGCATGAGCATCACCTGCATTATGGGAGCTGTGGTAGGGCCGGCCGGCCGGCCACCGACTTCCTCGCGGGGGACCCTAATGATCCTTTCATGATTCTTTTCCTGACGATATACATGAACTTTAAAAATGTCTGGATGTTCTCAAGGGGTCAATGTCCCCCACCCTCCTCGAGTCTGTGCCTATAAAATGTATCTCTGTTTTGACAAAAATACCTTCAAAGTAAAAAGAAAAAAAAAACAAGAAAACATGAAAGTTGGTAGTTTTAAGCAAAGGAATCAGGGAAGAGGGAACAGAGAGCTCCTTCTTGAATATATTGAAAATGGTTTACACATTTTCTACATGATTTTTACCTCTTCGGAGAATGACAAATCCTACATGACTCTATGCTAAATAGGTTTCAACAAATTCTGTTTAAAAAATAAGTTAAAAGCAAAAAAATTCTGTTAGAGACTCCAAGTATTAACAGTAACAAACATGTGAGTATGAACTGGCTAACACAGCCAACTTGACAGCAGAGGCCCAGATAGTGTTCAGATATCAGACAAAATGTTTCAAGCAATGGGCTAGATGATGTAAATTTTCTGAGGCCTTTATCTCCTCATTTATGAAAACAAAAATGACAGTTATCAAGGATCAACAACTTAAGAGATTGCAATTTCTGACCTCAATATAATAATTTACTTATAGGGTCCGGTCTCTCTAAAAGTTCCTTAGGTATAAAATTGTATCTGTCGTGCTGTCAAAGGCTCTGGCGACCCAGAGGACAGCAGTGGCCACAACCGAGACAGGAAACTCAGAGACCGGAGGAACCACAGGGTGCACAGCTGAGGGGTGTGACTACGCGGTTTACACCTTCTGAATGTAAGGTCCCTAACGAATGTCGGTGCGGACAAGCCCCAGATGTAGACGGGTCCACAGATCTCGAGCTCGGGAAAGGGGCCACGCTAGATGTGCAGGCTGGGGAGGTCACCTATCCTCAATGCTGACCGCGCGTGAGAATCATGTGGGGGACTTTGTAAAGGTCCCGGAGTTCTGATTTCATTGTTGGGGATGGGGCCCGGAAATCAGAATCTTTTCCGTTTGATTTCATTCAAAGGAGCGCAACTTTCATTCAACACTTCATTTCTTTCCATTCAACAAACTTTTTACTTAAGTGGATGAACTCTTTTATTCATTTATTTATATATTTTAAGGTAAAGGTCACATATCATTAAATTAACCATTTTAAAGTGTAACAACTCAGTGGTACTTAGTATATCACAATGCTGTACAACCATCACCTCTATCTAGTTCTAAAAGACTTTCATCATCCCCAAAAGGGAACCCTGGACTCATTAAACAGGTGCTCCTCATTTCTCTTCCTTCCAGCACCCCCACAATCACGAATCTGCTTTCTATCTGTATGGATTTGCTTATTCTGAATACTTCATATGAATATAATCATATAATATGTTGTCTTTTGTGACTGGCTCCTTTCACTATGTATGTTTTTGAGGTTCATCATTGTGTAGTATGTATCAGTGCTTCGTTCCTTTTTTATGGCTGAATAATATTCCATTGTATGGATATACCACATTTTGTTTGCCCATTCATCCACCAGTGGACACTTGGGTTGTTTCCTCCTTTTGACTGCTGTGAATAATGCTGCTGTGAACATACACATACAAGTACTTGTTTTATTACCTGTTTTTAATTCTTTGGGATGTATGCCCAGGAGTGGAATTGCTGAATGATAAGGTTTCATTTTTTGAGGAATAAAAACTGTATAAAGTTCTCGAGATGCTTCATTGTAAAGTTGGCGCTGAGAATCACTAGTGTAGAAGACAGACAAGACCAGAAGAACAGATGGAAGGCACCAGGGAGAGGATAGAAAGTGGGAATGAGAAAGGGCCAGAGGCAAAAACTTGGGAAAGCAACCTTTCAAAGGCCACCAGAAGAGCCCATGAGGGAGCTGCGTGACTAAGGAGAAGAGAGAGAAATAACAGACACAGAAGCATGTCTAAGGGGCAGCCTCTGATACGGAATGCAGGGAAGGAATCCAGAATGAAATCGAGAGCCTGCTGCTCACGGCAAGATGGGGTTATTGGAGATTTGGGGTCTGCTAGCTTCGCTGAGGGCCTGGTTCGAGGAGTTGGGGCATACACGAGATGCAGAGAGGCAGAGCTGTAATCCACTCATTCGTTATTAGCTCTTAAAAGGCAAAGACCATGTCTTGTCTTGTCTCTATTCTCCCATGACACCCAGGAACATATATTGCAAATATCAAGCCCACGATAAAAAATCTTATTGGACCCCTTTTACACCTGATCAAATAAGGTGGCGATGTCCCTGCCAGACAGAGCAGTGACTGCAGTGGAGGACTGACTGGTAACTTTATGATCCTTCTAGGATTTTAATTACAAAAAAAAAAAAAATTTTTTTTCTGAGTATAACAATGTGTAATTAGCAAAATTATTTCATTCTAATCTTGGCAAATTATTTGACGAATCCTTACATTTTTCTCTCTTTTCATTGCCTAAATCATGTTTTAGTTTAAAAGTATTTATCCATTTTTATATAGCATTCAGCAGTCTCTGAATCAACACTGAAGGGAGACGGTGCTTTTTGAACTCACTGAAACATTATTTTCAAAAATAAATTATCTTCTATGATTAGAGAAAAAGGTAACTTTTATAACCATTACATTTTAAAGATGAAAAGTGAGAGTTCGGGTAAACTTTATGTTTGAAGTCACATATTCAATTTAACTTAAGTTTAAATTCTCAGTGAGAAGTAAGCACATCTGAAGTGTACAGTGCTTTTTCCTTTTTTGTAAGTATGTGTTAACTTCTTTTTTTTTTAAATCTTAAGTGTGAGATCAGCCAAGAAATGTCTCCTGGATTGGTAACTGGTCCGTTATCCTAGATTCCTTTTCCCAATTAGTGCTTCTATTTTGTAGACAGTAACAGTATTTAATTTGAAATTTCCTCTCTCTGTGCCAATTCCAGTTTGAACCCCTTCCTGGAAGGCTTAAAGTGTGACACACAAAGCACTTTGAAAGCAGCCAAAGTAAGAAGGGGGGAAAAAAAGATGTTTTTCTTTCGTATCAAGCACCTGGCGAAAAAACAGCATGGAGACCCTGGAAGGCATTCTCAGCCCTCCCCTGAGAGTCCAAACGGACTCGTTTTGATTTCCTTGAAAAACCATGAGGTCAGAGCACATTCGATTTGATTTACAGTTTACCAGACGTTTCCGTGTTGTTCCTTATTGTTTCTGCTGCTGTTGCTTGTTTCTGCTTGCCGACAAGTCAGGGTGACGCCTCCTTGACCAACGTGGCAGCTGGCAGGGACGGTGGCTTTCTCACTATGACTCCTGGCTCTGGGTGGGATGA
>NW_011889053.1:533732-534531 GCF_000151845.1 Pteropus vampyrus | reverse complement strand
AAATTTCCTCTCTCTGTGCCAATTCCAGTTTGAACCCCTTCCTGGAAGGCTTAAAGTGTGACACACAAAGCACTTTGAAAGCAGCCAAAGTAAGACGGGGGAAAAAAAGATGTTTTTCTTTCGTATCAAGCACCTGGCGAGAAAACAGCATGGAGACCCTGGAAGGCATTCTCAGCCCTCCCCTGAGAGCCCAAACGGACTCGTTTTGATTTCCTTGAAAAACCATGAGGTCAGAGCACATTTGATTTGATTTACAGTTTACCAGACGTTTCCGTGTTGTTCCTTATTGTTTCTGCTGCTGTTGCTTGTTTCTGCTTGCCGACAAGTCAGGGTGACGCCTCCTTGACCAACGTGGCAGCTGGCAGGGACGGTGGCTTTCTCACTATGACTCCTGGCTCTGGGTGGGATGAGTAACAACCCTTTGTGCTGAGGACGTCACAGAAATCGGGCACCACAACGTAGACATGAAGGGGGAATTATGAGAAAAAATTACCTCCTCACCCATCTTTCTACCCTTCTTGCCATTTGCATGCCCCTAACCTGACCCACCCAAATGGAATCCAAGCAAGAAAGCACAGTGTCAGATGCTTAAAAAAGAGGCCTTGTTAGATATGACACCAAAACACAAGACAGACAAATTGGACTTCAGGATTAAAATCTTTTATGCAACAGACAATACCATCAAGAAAGTGAAAACGCCACCTACAGAATGGGAGAAAATATTTGTAAATCATTCATCCGATAAGATACCTGTATCGAGTATATAAAGAACTCTCACAATTCAATAATTTAAAAATTA
>NW_011889053.1:513434-533682 GCF_000151845.1 Pteropus vampyrus | reverse complement strand
TTGCCGACAAGTCAGGGTGACGCCTCCTTGACCAACGTGGCAGCTGGCAGGGACGGTGGCTTTCTCACTATGACTCCTGGCTCTGGGTGGGATGAGTAACAACCCTTTGTGCTGAGGACGTCACAGAAATCAGGGACCACAACGTAGACATGAAGGGGGAATTATGAGAAAAAATTACCTCCTCACCCGTCTTTCTACCCTTCTTGCCATTTGCATGCCCCTAACCTGACCCACCCAAATGGAATCCAAGCAAGAAAGCACAGTGTCGGATGCTTAAAAAAGAGGCCTTGTTAGATATGACACCCAAACACAAGACAGACAAATTGGACTTCAGGATTAAAATCTTTTATGCAACAGACAATACCATCAAGAGAGTGAAAACGCCACCCACAGAATGGGAGAAAATATTTGTAAATCATTCATCCGATAAGATACCTGTATCGAGTATATAAAGAACTCTCACAATTCAATAATTTAAAAATTATCTAATGTAAACATGGGCAAATGACTTGAACAGACATGTCTCCAGAGAAGACACACGAATGGCCAATAACCACATGGAAAGATTCTCAACATCAGTGACCATCAGGGAAACTCAGGGCAAAACCACAATGAGATGCTGTTTCCCACTGGGCTAACCAATCAAAACGACAGATAATGACAAGTGTCAGCACAGAGGTACTGCCGGTGGGAACAGAAACAGGTGTGGCCACGTGGCAAACCAGCATTACAGCTCCTCAGAGGTGAAACACAGAGTCACCACTTGACCCAGCACTTTCTCCTCTAGATAAGTACTTCCGAGAAATGACAACACACATCTACATAAAAATGCGTATGCGAATCGTCACAGCAGCATTACTCATCCTAGTCAGAAAGTATAAATGATCCAAATGTTAATCAAATGGATAAATAAAATGTGGTATATCCATACGGTGGAATGTTATACAGCTATAGAAAGGAATGAACTACTGATACATCCTACGATCGGGATGAAACTTGAAGACACTATGCTAAGTGAAATAAATCAGTCAGATCACACTCATGGGAAATTCTGAACAGGCAAATCTATAGAGACAAAAACGCAGAATAGTGGTTTAGTAGTTGAGGGTGGGAGGCCCGGAAGGCAGAGGACAATGAGGATTGATTGATAATGAATAGGAGAGTTTCTTTTGGGGGTGACTGAAATATTCTAAAATTGGTTGTAGTGATGGTTACCAAACTCTGCTGGTACAGTAAAAGCCACTGAACTATACCCTTTAAATGGGCGAACTGCATGGTATGGAATTATATCTCAATAAGTGATTTAAAGAAAAGAGAGAGGGAGGTCGTCACAAAGCCAGGAGCACGGCGCTTCACTTCCAGACGCTCTGGTCGTCCTTCAGTCCCCCAGGGGCCTCACAGCTGCACGAGTGTCCTGACCTAACAGGGACAGAGTTCTCATTCATTGTTTAAACCGTGTCTGGATTTGTCCCCACTCCTGGCAGCCTTGAATGCCCTACAATCACGGTCATGAGGGCAACATCCATGTCCGCCAGGACGCCCCACCGGCCAGCCACGCCAGCTGTCCTCGGCCCTGGGGGGCACATTCCTAATTAGGAAGGGCGATGAGGACAGCAGAATGGAAAGACGGAACTGTGGTTATGTGAAGGCAGACAGTTCCGGGTTCCCGGCGGGAGGTGTGTTTGTGGGGAAATGGGAACAGAATCTTTGGTGTCATGTTGGAACCGGTGGGGGCGGGGGACGGTGAGGTTGAGAACACCTGGGAGAGACAACGATCTTGAAGTCAGGGCAGTGGGCTCCTGCTCAGACTTGCTGGGCACCCCAAAATGGGAGTGTCGACAGAGGTGTGGGCAGAAAGAAGGAGAAGCGTGGCCGATGATGTCACCGGGGCCTCCTAAGGCAGAAACGGCAAAGCCATCTTGTCAATGTGACAACTGGCTATTCTCAAGGGACCTTGCGTGAACCCACAGGAGGAGTTTGTAAAAGACTAAAGCAATGAGGAAGTTAAAAGCATTCTGATAACTGGCTTCTGAGAAAATATCAAAGAAAACAACGTTAAAAAAAAAAAAAGGTATAAATGCAACACATAAGAGCGGGCACAATAAGATTATTGACCCAGCAAATTTAACGGAGATCGAACCCCGGCCCAGGTGCCATCCGGCAGTGCTTGCAGGAACAGGAAGCTCTCCTGTCACCTTTCAGGTTGTCTACTGAACCACTGAGGGGGGCGGGGGGCACATGGCCTGCTATGTAATTCTTTATAATTCGGACTTTCAAAGCCCTGTCAGAACTGGACCTTGAGACACAACGCCCACCCTGCGAGGCTCCCCAGATTTCACAACAAGCCAGCGAAGCCTTCTGGTTAGGTCGTAACACAGAAATTGGCACAGCGGGGATCAAAGTGACAAATCCCCGTTGACAGTAAAGAAACACCTTGCAGTTGAGACAGAGGCAGCGAAGACCCATGGGCTCCGGAAGCTGTGCTCGGCCACCCAGAACCAAGAAAGCGGGGGGCAGTGGGCAGTAGCACCTGTCTAGCTCCCCACACCGGCTTGAGGCAGAGGGCTTCCGTGTCATCCCCTGGTGTAACAATGACGAGAGGCCCTGGCTCTCCTTTAATCTTCTCAGAAGACGAGAAACAAACACCAGATTAAAACACACACACACACACACACAAACACCGCTAACCGCCCGAAATCTGTAAATGGACAGCTAAATCTGTATTTTTGGTTTGCTGTTTTTAGGAAACTTGACCCCCAGAATTCCCCTGTGTTGACCTTTTCTCTCTAAACGCAGGACACAGATGGGTCAGAAGGTGAACCGTGCCCAGCCGGGGCACACCTACCTGCAGCATATGACGGCCTTACACGAGAGTGCCAGGTCCAGGAAGCTCCTCCTGACCTCGAAGGACAGCGCGTACTTGAGGGTGTGGCCGTCGATGATGAGAGCCATGTCGTTCTCCTTGCCCAGCAGGTTGCCGAGGTCACTGCAGTGCTGAGTGATGGCTTCCCGCGTCGCCTGAAACGATAGTTGGGGAGAGTGTGTGTGTGGGGGGGTCACGTTGTTGCATGTTTAACGAATCGAAACCCAAACGAAAATCAAAAGTAAGTGTCTGGAAGTGACGGCACGCCCATTCTAACGCAAAATACGCCAGCGGAGTCCGACTTGGTATAGCTCTACATTCAAACTTCACCAGTGCCGCCCTGAACGAGCCCGATCCCGTCTGATCTTGGAAGCTAAGCAGGGTCGGGCCTGGTTAGTACTTGGATGGGAGACTAACTAGAAAGATCAGGTGCTGTAGGCGTAAATAATAATAATAATAATAAGAGGAAGAGGAAGAGGAAGGAGAAGGGATTTTAAGATGACAAGGTCCTTGCAACCTGTGAGGTCAAACAAAGGTTTCCTCACCTAAAAAAAAAACAAAAAACAAAAAAAAACTTCACTGGACGGCTCTCTCGGTCTGTCTTATTATATGCCAAATATCTACCTTTGATATTCACAGTAATCCATCCTGGCTGCAGTCTGTGGCTGATCTAGAGCGTCCAAATTCTTCCCCATTGGAACTTTGGTTACTGAGGCCCTCACGACTGCCTTTTTCTCCTGTCTCTTACACTACGTAAACGTTAGTCTCGGTGCCCCTAGAAACGCCGCATAAACAAATGTGCTTTCTGGGGAAAAGAATAACGTCGCTGGAACTTCATTTTGGCAAATATTTCTCAGTCTGCACAAGGTAATCTTAAAAGCATCCAGAAGATACTCGGGTATATGGAAATAACGGGAACGATTACTCTGAGGTCCCTGCCGAAAGCTTCGGATTAAAGATGAAATCATTTCTCTCCAGGTATCGTCAGCGTAAGAAACGAACTGCCGATCTTTTCACGTCACAGAAAATATCTAATCAGATTAAACCGCCAATACTTTTTAAAAAATTACTACCAGCCTACATAAGTGCCTTGGTGTGGTGTCTATTAGGTGGAATTAAAGCATAGAACCGTTTTTAAGATTTTTAAAAATATATATATATATATTGTTCTGATCTTCCCAGTGAATTTATGACTCTGACTAGAATATCTGGTTCATATATAAGAATGTAATTTTTGGCTCATAATAAAAAATCTGGTTTAAGTTAATCGGGAAGCACAAAAGTCTGCTGAAATTATTTTGTCTGGACAACTATCCTTTGGCTATTAAGTTACATTTACATGCAATTCATCATGGGATAACATAAATTACAGTCTTAAAGAAAGAATTTGAATGCACAGGAATCCTCCCACCTCTGCAGTCACCACCGAGAAGCAGTTCTACTGTCTTACTGCTCAGTTTTCAGTCAACAAGAGACACTTGGCGATATCAGAAAGATGTATTTCAGGCACGGTCGTGGTCTGGAGCCCAGTTCCGACAGCGTGGACTCTAGTCCCAAGTGTCCACCTACCACCTCTATGACCTTGGGCAAATTACTTAACCTCTTTAAATTGAAATTTTCTCGAATGTAAAATGGAGCTAAAAATATTAATTCGATAGCACTTTTGTAATGGACAAACAAGCTCAACGGTGTAGCTTGCTTAGCTCTGGGCTTGGAGTATACTAAGCGCTCAATAAAACCCATTCTTCCTCCGCTACTATTGATACATTAAGAATTTCCCATCCCAAGGGAAATACACACTTCTGCTACTCGGACAGTGAAAAAATGCCATGATTGACATTGTCATAAGAGAAAATGGATAGAACAGCGCTCTAATAATAAAAGTTAAGTACTTTTATGAAAAACAAAAATAAAGGAAACTATACTTTTTCTCCATAATTAGTTGAGTCGTTCTGAATGTGCAACAAAACATCTATGAAAACATCTGTGTTTACCGAATTTGTGCAAACAGCCTGCCCTCCAGAACCTGCCCTCCAGCCTGCCCTTAGAGAGAAGAAATTCCTCTCACTCAGGGGAATCCCAGCTCGGCGGCCTGGGGAACTCAAGACGGGTCTGGGCAGTTCTGGAGGGTGTGCCTGCCGGGGGTCGATGTGTAGCGGACACGAAGCCCTCCAAGGAAATATTTCACCGGAAAGAGGAGCCAGGGTACAGAGATCTGGTCTGCGGGCGACGTGCTGATGCTGTCGCAGAGGCTCGGGCTAGCCTGGTGTCCTTTACTCCCAAAGGCCTCCCCCATGGACTTATGAAGGGAAAGGCTGAGGCATAAAAACCAGAGATGTACAGACCATTGCCTGTGGCCTTTTTAAGGGGGCCTAGCACACATGGAGCTTTGTAGAGACAGTAATATTACAAAGGGTGCTTTCTCTGCTTAGGTCATTTCTGGAGTGTGCACAGGGATGGAGGGGACACCGATGGCTCTTCCTCCTCAGCAGGAGGTGGAGTGGGGAGGCCCCAAGTTCGGGCAGCTGATCACCTGTCACTGTGCGAGGCTCTGGACGGGGGCAAGGACGGTGCCACCAGAACGAGCCTGAGCACTGGGGACACGAATGGCAGAACTGCAGGCTGAGAAAACTATGTTCTTGAAACAAATGCAATTTCTCCCTCCCCCCCAAAAATGTGTAGGGGAAGCACCCGAAAGGGAGCTGGAGTTTTGACGGAGGCGGGCGAGGACAGAGGGGCACACGTGGCTGCTCTTCCTGGGAGCCTCTCACTGTGTCACAGCCCTCGGTGACCTCGGGAACTCGGGTGATACCAAGCTGGAGTATTTTCAAGTTGAACCACGAAAAGCACTATGGACTGAATGTTCGCGTCCCTCCCAAACCCTAATGCCCAGTGCGATGGTATTTGGAGGCTGTGACTTCGGGAGGAGATTGGGTCGTCAGGGTGGAGACCCCGTGACGCAATTAGAGCCTTTACAAGGAGAGACAGGAGACCAGCTTCCCTCCAGCCCTCCCTCATCGGATGCCGGATGTGCTGGCACCTTGATCCTAACACCCCGCCTTCGAAACCATGAAGAATAACTTTCTGTTGTTTAATCCGCCCGAGTCCACGGTATTTTTGTTCTGGCAGCCCGAGCGGAGCCCACCGGCCATGCAGTGCTATTCTTGGCGTAATGGATACAGACCGGCTTGTGACCGCAGCAGCACGAGGGCACTCGGGCACCGTGCAAACAAGCGACCACCGCTCTCGTGTCTGCTGCCTCGAGTAAGCCTCTAACAGAACACATAACCGCAGTGACAGGTACGTGCCGAGTGTGGAACCACGGCGAGAAGGTCACTAATGCACGGAAGGGACACTAGTGCAGAGGCCGCCTGTGGGAGGGAACGAGAACCCGCTGGCTGCGCCATGTCGAGCTGCAGTCGGCGGGAGCCCAGGGGTCGTGCCTGCCACTTGCAGAGAGAACACCAAGCATCACTCAGTTACACACGTCAATGAAAGACACTTCACGTTTATATTCTATTGACCAGGCATTTTCTTGTTCACTGGTAAGTAGTACGTTAACAAATAGTTTTCTCGTGTATCAAATGGGTTCGACGAAGCAGTCAGGTGAGTCAAGCCTATTATAACCAACCAACCAAGATATAGTTATTGGGGTACCTACTATGCTCCCATGGTGATTTAAAAAAAAGAAGCAATACCAAGAGGACACATCACATGTTACCTACGCCCATAAATATTACAGTCGGGGTGGCAAATATACAAAATTAAAGCTGAGGTAATCAAAATCTAATATTCTGCTAATGAGCAGAACCTAGACACCACCACCATCATATCTGCCTGCTTTGGCTCATTTTCATAGGTGGCTGGTATTACTCTGAACTATAAATTCGACGAAAGCAGAAACTCCCTTTGCCAACCTCTGATCATGCTAACCCTTAGCACGTGCTCAATAAATATACTGACTTTATCAACGAATCGACATATCTCAGTCATGATTCTAAACACGCATCGTAATATCGTTAAGGGACCATTTGCGAGTCTCGGAGGCATCCATTTTGCCTGACCTCCTGGTACATCTTGCATTACGATTTCCTTAAAAATAACTGGCTTTTGATGCTTATTCCTTGTCTCCTGGCCTTTCTGCTTTCAGCTTGCTCGGCTCCTAACCTCCCTTCTTACCTATTTTCCATCTCGGTTTCCCTTTGCTTCATCTGCTCAGAATCGCGCCTTTGCCTCTGAGATCGAAAACCTTTCCCACTACTAAAACCTCCCCAGACACACCCTGCTAACGCCTCATCTCCGGCCTCTGCTTTGGTTTTAATCCTTGTGCTTTCAATGCCCACTCAGCAACAACCTTTGATCAAACCCAGACTAGCCAGGCTCACCACACACGTGTGTCAGAATATAGGTCCCTCTGTGCAGTTCTCGAGTGAGCCAATTGGAGGTATTACTATCACAAACAGTTCCTTATTCTCAAATGGACTATGATTCAAAAGTCTATTTGTAAGTTAGTTATTGGGCACTTAGAATCCATTTTCCCAAAGGAACGATGTTGCAAATTGCGGTTGGATCCCAGGGCCTGTTAATGCCTATTTAGCTTAGTCGCTAAAATTTATACTGCAGTCTCTTATTTTAATAAAAAACCAATTACCGAAGGTTACAATGGACTTAGCTGTTATGAGGGGCGTAGGGAATTGGGGCTGGGGGGTTCGTTCCCACAAGATGCAAAACATTCCCAAATCCTTAATTACAGCTTGCCGTTAAGGCATTAATATCAAAATAGGTATTTCCAGCTTTTCATACACGTTGTATGATTTTACTTTCCTTCACAATTAGACACGTACACATAATTGAATGTCACAAGCTGGGCATCCGTTTCCTGGGATCGCCTGCTGACGGAGAAGCCATCGGAGGTCCATAGGATGGAGCCTGAAGCACGCTTCCGAGCGCAGCCCGCTCAGCTCACGGGTAGGTGGGGTCTGAAAGGCGGTTCTCCTGCTAACCACTTTTTGGATTTAATAAACAAACCGGGAAAGATGAAAAGTTCTAGAACCTGGATGCATTTCCACCCATCTGCAGTTCGCAGGAAACTCCTCAAAACTGAAGAGCGCCAGCACCAACGAAACCTGCCGAGGCCGGTCACCCGCTCCCCGCCGCGAGCCGGGCATGGCAGCCGCAGCTGCCTCTGCCCTTCCTTTGATGTTCTGCAAATTCCAACCGGCTCAGAGCTGACGATGCTGAAAACCAGGAGGGTTCAAGTTTCATGAGCAGCAATTCAACCAGATCACGCTTAGCCTTCAAGTTCAAGAGCAAACTCCCTTCTCCTGAATTAACCTCAGGCTAGTGAGTATCCGACGATGATGCGCGCCCTCCAGACGAGGGTTCCCAGTGGTTTCGTTGTGTTTTCATTCCATTCGTCTGTTTTTCTGGTCCCTTGTCAACTGTCAGATGCATCTCTCCTCACTCTCCCCCTCTTCCATCCTCCGGAGTATTCCCACTGTCCAGCCTCTCATCCCAGGTACCGCTGCATTTCACCATATTCCCACCTCTTTCTTTTCTTTCTTCTTCTTCTTTTTTTTTTTACTGTCATTTTAATGTCCAAGATTATCTCACCTCTTTTTTGACAGCATTAGTACTCTCAATACTTTTGCACTTACGGACCTTAAGGGGTGTGAAAGTTCATAAAGCTTAAGACAAAGCGCGCATCCAGCATTCCCATTGTAGGCTGACAAAAGAAGTCAAGGCTGAAACCAAGACAGTTGCAATGGTCTCTGCTACCAACTTCTAGTGCCAGCAGAGCCAAAACCTCTTTGCTCTGGATGTCACTTTGCTCTAATCTAGGAAGATCTCTAAATTTAAAATTCACTAGTAGATAAGAGGAATCTCTGTAAAATGTGTAATGTTCTCAGGACTTCCTATAATACCAATAATTTCAAGGCAGACCGGATGAGACTTCACAGGCATTATTAAGCAAACATTCTCAAGAGAGAATGTGGCCTCTTGCCTACAAATACTCGGGTGCCTGTCTGGTACCCTCAGGTCACCTTTTATCTCTACCCCCCATCAGGCATTTCTCTACGCTGGCCATCTCTGCCTCCCACGAAATGTTTCAATTTATGATAAAAAAAAATTCTTGTACTCTCAGAGTAAACGAATCCCCAATTTACTGAATTCACACCAGCATATAAGTTCTGCAGAAGTTTTCCTCGTTTTGTTTTGTTTCTTGTTAACCAGCTTTGTTGAGTTAAATTAACATAAAGTTGAGACATTTGAAGCGTACAATTCAATGAGTTTTGCCAAAGGTGCAGAGTCATGCAATCTCTTCCACAATCAAGATACAAAACATGTCCATCGCCCCACAATGTTCCCTCCAGTTGTACTGCAGGCAATTCCCTCCCCTCACCATCATCGATCTTATTAATCGTTTATTTCTTTTTGTTTCTAAGTAGTATTCCAAGCTATGAACATACCACAGTATGTTTATCCATTCACCCATTATTATTATGCATTTGATTTGTTTTAGAATATCGTGAATAATTCTATAGATGTTTGTATACTAGTCTCTGTGTGGACAAACGTGTTTATTTCTTGTGGGTAGCTGCCGGAGACTGGATTTACTCTGTCATACCATCTATACGGATGCACACAGAGCAAGTGCATGTTTGACTTTACAGACGTGAGACTGTCTTCCAATGTGGTGGCGTCATTTCCCATTTTCACTGATCCTGTCTGAGTGTTCCGGCTTCTCCTTATCCTGCCAATGCTCGAATCATCAGTCTTTTTCATCCTGGCCATTCTAGTGGGGATGTAGTGTTAGATTTAGTGGTTTTAACTTGCATTTCCCAAACAACCGTTGAATATCTTTCAATGCTTAGTGAATTAACTGAACTTTTGTTTGCTGGGATTTCAAGACATACAACTAAGCGAAGTGGACCGATTCCAGTAGTACACTGAGGACATGTCTGTGTAGTGGGTAACACCTGCGGACAGAGGTTGGCCGAGAATTTCTCTTTAAGACAGCTGGACACCCTCCTTTGCATTTTCTCCTTTTCTTTGTGCGTCTTGCACCTCTAAAAGATCCATGTTTTCCTGCAGGCATTCCGGGCGGAGTTAGAAGAGAGGTATGGAAGAGGAGTATATGGAAGAAACCTGCCAGCAGCTGCTAATGAATAAGCATCATTTACAAGAAAGGGACTATTTCTTCACATAGGCTTCAGACTCTAGGAAGTTTGAACACTATCAATCACCACTATTTGCTGAAAGAAAATCTGACCAACAGTTGTGACAAAGCTCACATCACTGAGGTCAAAAAGTTCCCTGAAAATATGTACCTTTTTTCATTTCTCAAAGGATATTCAATGCAAACCTAATATGTTTAATTTGTTTTCTTCCAAAAATTAGATTTTGATTTTAGTACTAGGAATCCTTTTACAAGCTAAACAAATATATTTCTGAATAGCTGGGTAGAATAAGATCTCAAAAATAATTTACATGCTTGAAGAAGCATGTGCTATTTGGACCTCGATTATGGATCCTTTTTGCAATTTTTAGAATTGAGATTCATCTTAAAGCAGATAACCCTTTTCTATAAGAAATGATTTCAAACCGTGAGCCTCCTGCAAGAAGAATGTGAAATCAGCATTTGTAAACACTCACTCAGCTGTGTATAAAATGACTCTCCGTAATCCCATAGAATAGTTGCTTGTCACATATTTGTCCAGATTGGATCTCTGAAAGTCACTGTATACTTTGGGGACACAACGAGTCGCTGCCACATTTAATTTCAACCCGTCAATTGGGAATATTTTAATTATGAACATAACAATGTTGGCTTAATTAATTTCCTGATCTTTGGGGATTAAAATTTTTTAACTTATAACATATCAATGATACAGCCACTGCACTATTTCTAAAGTTTCCTTGATTCTTGAAGGAATTACAAAGTGCCCAAACCAAACACAGTGGTGATTAAGTTCATAAACTTAAAAAGAAATTGCTGCAGAAAATGATTTCTAGACAAAGTTTGTGTGTTTTTAATAAACTATGCAATTAAGTCATATGTTGGGTAAACTTTAGTGAAGGAAAACAGAGTCTATTAATCTCACACAAAAAAAAGGTAAAATATCAGTTGCGAACTAAAGATCTACATTTGCTTCATGCTGACAAATACTAATATCTGTTACGTCACCATCGGTAGCTTTGGCAAAGTCATTTCAATTCTGGAACTACTTATTTGCTGTACAATAAAACCAGTTTCTTAAAAAACATATGCTAACTTTTTAAACAAATCTTAGCAGCTGCCATGTAAGAAAATGAGCATAATAATCTTAATTAGTTAATTTCCTAACCTTGGGGGTTTAAACTTTGAACTTTAATATTTCGATAATACAGCCACTGCATTTACTACTTCTCAAGTCTTCTGGGCTCTTAGAGGAATCACAATGCACCCAGACTGCGTGTAGACTTGTACAAACAACAAAAACGGTAAGACATTTCCGAAAGAGAAATAGTAAAGGCAGATATTAAAAAAAAATCCCAAATGCATATGTGGCAGCTGCGGGCTGTGCAGACAGGCAGTGAAGACTGCAGCCATGGGGAGAAAATGGGGCCTTGGGCTCGCATCTAGTGCCCAGCAAACGCGCTGGACGCACAGGCCTGTGCCGGGCTGCCGCCCACCGGCTCCCAGGCTGCAGCTGAGCCACCGTGGGTCTGGTTCTAGAAAGAGCCGGCCAGTGGGACCTCTTCAGTATTTCTTGAACCAGGAGGATTGCGGGGAGGGGGATAGAGAGAGTTATGTGTGAGAGGAAAGAACAGCTGAGCACAGATCCTCTAATACTTTAGGAAAATGCCTCTCGTTTACATGGAATGCTGTTCACACGCTTAAAACTGGGACTATTTTCCAAACGACAGTCTCCAGTTGGTAAGCTAAGGGGCATACAAGTTTGAAAAATAAATAAGATCAAATAAACAGGAAAAATATAGAAAAAAGTCTCACTTCCACTGTAGACCTCCCACACTGACGATGGAGTGAGTCACATACACCCGGCCGAGGCTCCCCTAATCACACGGAACCCATAACCACCCAGGGGAAGGGAGGGCGGGCCCTAGGGCCGGCGGAGGCCCACCTCACCATCCACTTCTCTGCACAGCCCGGCGAGGGGTCAAGGTTATGGAGACAGAAGTTTACGTTGAAATACATAGCAAGAAAAAAAAATCCTTTAATTCATCCTTGGCCATCAAGCGTCTACGATGTGCATAAGCTCTAGGGGTAGGGAGGCCTGGAGACAAAGAGCATGACACAGACATTGGCACGCAACGGCCAAAGGTCACCTCGTGCCTGGCACGTCCAGCCAGCTGGTATCGGAGGCCTAGGAGGAGCAGTGAGCCGCAGATGCAAGTTAGGACAGTGCTGGGGTGGCGAGGCAGGCAGGCCATGGGGAAATGTTTGGACGCCCCCCCTGACAGAGCCTACAAGGGGACAGCAAAGCCAGCTTCCGTGTATGAAAATCCCACACTCACTGTTCATCGTGCAAGATCACCAAGATGGAGGATGGATTAGGATGAGGGCACAGACCAGCTAACGGGGCTTCAGGTGATGAGCACGTAACCTGTGACCGGGTCAAAGAGACAAAACCAAGAAACGTGTCTCAGAAAAAGAACACGCGGCGCTTGGCGAACGGTCAGAGGCGGAGAGAGGAAGAGGGTGAGTTGTGAGCTGCTCGCCAGGGAGCTCAGCCTGGCCAACCTCTGGGAAAGGGAGGCAGAGGGACTCGGGGAGGGCTGGTGGCACGTGGTTGGGAGGCAGAGGACACTGTATTTTGACTTTGTGGAACGAGAGTTGGCTCTTGGGTTTAAGAGCAGCCTATGTTCCCTGCTAGACCGTGGAGGGAAGGCACACTGAGACGGGGTGGGGGGACGAGGGCGCGAGCGTGTCCTGGCCTGGGCCACCGGTGCTGCTCTCTGGGACATCACTACTCAGAAGCCACGTCACCCACTACACCGCGCCCCCCCACCCCAAATGCCTGCCAAGCTCCTCCTGAGCATCCGGCAGCCATCACTCGCTCTTCCTGGATCGTATAACCTTTCAATCAGTGCTGGCCGAAGAATGGGAAAAGAAACCACTTGGGTAGTTTTCTTACCACTCCCTCTGGCTGACAAAAGCAAACAAACAAATCACTCAGCGTTCAGCAGGTGCTGAGAAACGCCTGCCATGCCGTCTGGGGAACATCTGCTGCTTCCTGAACTCCCGACCCTGGCCGGGGCCATCGCCCACGGCCTGCCGTGCATCGCCTCCTCTCTGTCTGTGCCAGTCCCAAATGCATCCGAGTTGTGACAATGGCCTTCTACTGAACAATTTTAAAGTATTCGAGCCACCCACTGGGTGGGCCACTCACATGTTCAGTGAGCCGTTCGTGGAACGCAGACCGTGGGCACACAGATGTGCTCGCAGATCCAAAGGCCCCGTGCTCAGGGGGCTCGCATGCTAATGAGGGGACAGGTGTGCAGCAGACAGACACCGGACACGTGGCACGAGTCGGATGTGCCCTGGAGGGAAATCGAGCAGGGTTTAGGAAGCAGGGGTCTACCGGGAACTGGACATCGGAAGACGCCGTCACGGAGGTGGAGACTGACTTCCGAGCGGAAATACAACCGTTTATGCTCAACTGAACAAAAGGCTCCAATGGTCGATCTGATTGGCCAGGAAATATAATCGAGAGGTTGATTTTAGGTTTATTATTCACCTTACATTAAAAAATATAACTTTTTTTTAGCCAAAATTAAAAGCCAGGTGATTTCATATGAAAACTCTGATATTCAGTTTCTCTCGAAAACTTAGTGCCTGGTGCCCATGGTCCTGCAAAGTCACCGCCTGTCAGCGAGCCCAGAGCCTCCCAAGCCTGGCGTGCCAGCTAGCTGTGGTCAGTGGGCATGTGTGGCTTTGTTCCTCTGACCCACCGCCCCACGGAAAGCGGGGATGAGAATCACAGGGCAGGCCATGGCTTCCTAGTGTGGGGACACAGGTCCCCCTGAAGCATCACCACCGTGTCCCTGGCCCTGTCACTTTGGCGGACTCTAGTCCTTTCATTCCTGATGGGACACAGCCAGTACCGAGAAGGGCTCCCACGAGGGCCCCACCCGGCTGCCCTGCAGGGTCATCGTGGCTGTTTCTGGTACAGCCGTGGGGCCAGACGCTTTTCTCCACCCAGCTGACCAAAGTTCAGCCCCTAAAATTCAGCTAGTAGTTTTGAAAGAACCTATACATTCCCAGATTTAAAACCCAAAAGGTATCCAGGGGGACAAGGGTTTCCTGAAGCTTCTTAAATTGCTTTCTACAGAGATTTAACCTTTACTCTAACACACATACACGCACACACACGCACACACTCTCACTTTTCCAGATGGCCAGCATTTCTACAGGGAAAAATAAAGTGTCGGCTTCACTATTTAAAATGTTGAATAAGATGGCATATTGGATAGTGTTAGTAACTCCTAATGAGCCTGTGAGAACTTCCTTCTTCACGTACACACTTTTGAGCTCCCAAGCTTTAGACTAAATGCTTAAAAGGAGAAAAGCTATTCTGAGGAAAAACAAAACAAAACATATGTATGATATATAATATATGAAGATAGAAAATAAATAAAACATTTATTTATATACTGTATACATACTATATGCTATACAAAATTCTATATAAACATATTACATATATAATATACGTAACAGAAACCACCTTTATAAACCTTAATAAATTAAACTCAATTCAGCAAACTCTATGCTGCAACAAGCAGGTGATCTTCAAAGTCCTGGAGGCTGTAAAGATTGATAAGCCCCACACCCCCTGTCTTCAGGAGACTTCTGGCAGAGACACAGAAATAAAAAACAAAACAGGGTAAGTGCTATTACAGAGGACTGTCAGAGAGGGGTAAGAAGCAGGAGAAAACTACCAAAACCAATAGAGATTGGTGTATAATCGCCAACCTTTAAAGAGAAGTAATAGCGGAAAATTTAAGATGGAAACCTCAGCGGACCTTAGGGGTGGACAGTGAGCATTCCAGCACAGCAGGCCACGCTGCACAGGAACTGTAGCCCGACAGCTGTCCTTACCTGCCCGCCGCGTGGAAGGAACACCTAGAGGTGCTTGGGAAAGCTAGGCTGGGGCAAGCGGGAAAGGTCCTGGGTTAAGAAAGCGAACTTCCTACCAAAAAACTGCTTCAGGGCTCAGCCCAAAGACCCTTCCTGCGTGGATCTTGGGGACCTCGGCTGGTCTTATGACCTTCAGTATGTGGTAGACAATTCCAGAGCCATGTACGCATCCAACGACCGCGCTTTGTATGTCTGCCTGAGCATCTAAGGAGGCATCCCAAACACAGCATGTCCACACTGAACTCTGGGCCCCCTTCTCAAGCCTGCTCGTCCCTGCGTTCAGTCGTTACGGACCACCAACAGTGGGGACTCTGCAGTGAACGCGCTCTATCCCGTCAGCTCCCGACGATGCCGCCCTTCCAGCTCAAGCCGAAAATGTTGGGGTCACTTATTCCCATTTTGCACACCCCACATAATCAATCCATCAGCAAACAACAACACTCGCGCCTTCGAAATGCATCCAGAACCTGGCCGCATCTCACCATGCGCCTCCCGCTAACCGCCTGCTCCGTTATTCTCACCATGACAGACCCGCTAACACGAAGGCAGAGTCCGTCCGTCCCTCTGCTGGGTCTGGCAAGGTTTCCGTTCGTGCCCCAGTAGCAGCCAAGGCCATTCCCATGGCCGGAAGGGCCCAGCACCCTCCTGACTCGGCCATGCCACGGCACTCACTGACATCTCGGTGTCTCTCTAACACATCGCACCGTCCTGCCCCCTCCTAGGCCTCCAAGGGCTCACCTCCTCGTCACAGTGTCACCTGCTCCTTCTGAGCAGCCATATTTAAAACCACACCCCCCTCACGTGCACATACACACACACACACTCCTTATTTCCCTTTCCTGCTTTGTTTCCCTCGGGGCACTTATCACGGTTCAACCTTCTGTATCATTTACTTCTGCACTTTGCTCACTGTCTGCCCTCCCCACTAGGTTACGAGCCCCTGGGGGCCAGGGAGTTTGGGGCTGACTCTGTCACTGTTGTCTCTTCAGGCTCAGGACAGAGCCTGACCCACAGAATACATTCAACTCTTTACTGAATAAAAGGATGGCTCAGAAAAGGCTAACGGGGAGAAGCTGGCAGACAAGACAAGGTCAGACACTCTGCTGACAGCCACATATACAGGGAGGCCTGGGCTGAGCGAGCGACAGGGTTGAAGTCTTGTCAGGAGCATAATGTGCAGGGTTTGGTGACGGTGCGAGGGCTGTTAGCTTGAACCACAGCTGACGACCTTCACGGAGACAGAAGAGGCCAGAGGGGTGAGGAAGTTGGGGGACGAGGAGGACAGATAGACCCGAGCTCAATTTCTGAGCCTGTTAATTTAGAGGAGGCACATTACTATATCCTTCCGAAACATAGTAAAAGCCTAATAAACTCCACCAAGACAATTTTTAAAGGTTTAAGTCACTCAGATTCACTGGGTGTGTGCCACAGCTTACACGCTACCCTCCAGAACACAAGTAAAATTACAAACACCAGAAATATGTGGGAAATGATGATCTGCAGAAGACCAGGGTGTCCCTGGTGCTCGAAACTATGTAGAGAATAAAAAAGAGAAGAGGCTCTGTTCTCCAGACTCGTGTTTAATAGGCTCTAAATGCAGCACAGATTTGACCTTTGCTCGAAATAGATTTTCTTGGAGAGAAGGGAAGAAAACATTGATTCATCAGAGACTCCTGAACAGCCTACTGTTCACGTTACTTGGAATAAAGTCTGCTTTAAATCAGAATCCTTGAGACACAGAAATAAATATACCGAGAAGTTTCTAATTCTGAGCTTTCGCCAACTGATTATTTTCATTCACAACAGTGGATGAACTTGATACGGTCCCCGCAGAAGCGGACCCACGACCACGGAGCGGAGCCGTCCGTCCGGGCTCCGGCTTCGGCTCGTCTCACGGTCAACGCTTTCCGTGAAACAAATGAGAGAGGCCCGCGAGACGGAGGTGGCGTTCCAGGCGTTTCCGAGGGTTACTTTAGCAACATTGGAGGAATTAAAGGAAACCCAGGGGCAGAAACGTTTCCAGCGAGCTCTGAGAAGGGTAAACATGAACGCGTCAATACCAGGAGTGTTCTCTCGGAGAACGTGAACCCCACTGCGCTAACCTCCGTCACTGACGGCACAGATACGAGGGCCAGCTCGGCAGTCGACGTGTCCTTACTCTGTTCTTTAATCGTTTTGTTTCCTCTCAAGAATTCTGAGTGTTTGGCTGTTTCATTTCATACCATGTCGGACAACAGTTGGAAGGACAAATCCAAATCCACAGAAGTCTGCCTTGCTGTCTATTTGCTTCTGTTTGGGAAAGAATTTGAAAATGTGTTTTGGGGTGTCAGGTACATAAATGACCTCGGGGCTCCGAGCAGGTAATAAAAAGTACGACTGTGACATTAAGGGGTGGTGGGGTCTGTGGCCAACCGGGACGTGCCTGTCCCGACCTACCAATACGCATAGGACTATCCAAACAAAACACCACTTGCAGGCTAAATTTGGCCCACTGACCATCAATCTGCCACAATTATCAAGTCTGATCAGAGACTCGATAAGAAAAAGGAAATGATGATTCACGTAGCATTTCTCACAAACAACAAGCACTCCAACATGCTGTCACGGGAGCCACCGTCTGTAATGACACACCGCGCCCTCACTGGTGAAGGGAAAGCATCGGCATTAGCATTTCAGTGGAGATGAGGACTCATATCTACAAGGAATCATTTTGGAGCTTTAATGACAAGAATAAAATACACGTCTGTAGTCTGAAACGGTGTACTAACACACACGCACGCGCGCACATACACACGAAACCTGGCAGGAGTATATTACTCTTCTACCAAAGCGAGCTTTCTGGGAAGCTTGTGTCTGGAAGACTTAGAACTGAAAGAACCAACCGCAGCCCGCAGAGAGGGAGGGCTGACACAGAGATGGATTAGAAAACTGCCACCTGCACCCTCAACCGCAGCCTCGTCCTCGATGTCACAGGCTCATGCCCGCAGCCAGCGTGTGCGCACAGGGCCTCCCCCCTAACCTGTTTCCTCCCCACCCACCGCTCCTAAAATCACCTCGAACTGTAACGTTGGCAAATCATTTTTCTGCTTATGGTCCTTTGCCCTCTTTATGTCCTATCAAATGCGATATTTGGAGATCGATTTAATGTTGACTCTTTTTGTTTGATGATTTTCATTATTATTGCTCACGATCTTTGATGGCAAATGACCCCAGACTCTCTCTCTCTCTCTCTCTCTCTGGTCGCTTTAAGCATTTCTGTTTTAAAATCCAAGGCAAGACTATTAAGTATAAAAGAAAGTCATAAAGACATGTGAAACCAGCCAGAAGGGACCTGGCCGGCACGACAGGCCAGCCCCCAGCCCCGGGCCCTGCGTGAGGACACTTCATGTTCCATAAGTAACTTACCCGTCTACTGTGAGGGGAGCGCTTTAATGCTGCTGTAAACCCATACGCTCACGTGACTCCTCAGAGCAGTCCTCGCAGTGCAAGAACTTTCGGGAAGGACACCCTGCAGCTGAGGGCCGGGTTCGACATTCCTCGGGGTGTAACTCAATCAGCCGGCCTGCATAAAGTCACCAGACGACTGCTTTCTGAAGAAAGTGAGTCGCAGGCCTAATCATCAGCTGCGTGCCCCGTGGAGGGAAAATGACCCGCAATAACGAAGGTGGGGAAAATTACTCTCGTGTGAGCTTTAAGAGTTTTCGTGACAGAGGAAGAGAACTGTGGCCAATTAAAGCAGCGGCAGAACTAAGGAAAACAACAGCCGGGGAGCGTGCCAGGCCACTCCGGTCTCCCCACCTGCAAGGTGACGGGGGTCCCCGAGCCACATTCCGGGCAAGGACTTTATCCTCGATTATCGTCTCTCAGAACAACGAGGTGTTTGTGGGGGAGCGTGGAAGAAGCGTCCACAGGAGCCCAGAAGCAATGGTGGAAGGTGGAGAAGAAAGACTCTGCAAACGGAGTGTGGCTGAGGGACGCCAACCCTTCATCAGCCTCCATCGTCGTCGCGAAAGCTACACGGCATTTCTTACTTAACAGAGTCTACATGACGAAGAACGGCAATCGCATTTTTTTCTACGCTTAGCTTTCCTCCAGCTGTAGTTACACACGTCGAGTTACACACCGAAATCGATACGCAGTGATTGCACCGGTGAAGGACCACAGCGTCCTCCGTGGCCTGGATTACATTCAAACGCAGCCGCCCAGTAGAGACCCCCTCCCATCAGTTAGAGGGCGAACCGGACCACAGCCCAAGCAGTCAGTCTAAAGTTTTCCCCTGTTCCTGTGGATTTCAAAAGGCATATACGTGAGAACAGCACAAACCACTGAGGTTTCTTTTTTTGACATCTCAGATCTCCGTTTTCACACATCCTCGGCAAATATGTTATTTCGAGGTGTTCTTTGTTTTGACAAGGGGTAGGAGGGAGGAGAAAAGGTGAAATACTTGCCTCTAAGAAGGAGAAATGAACCTGTCCACAAGTTCACGTTGGCACAATTTCTCTTTCCATTAGGAGCCAACTGTCGGTCCTGTCACTGCCCTCGAAAGCTGCACTGGTGGCTTCCTGCTGGCTTACCTGCCAGCCACAGACTGAACAAGAGGGGCCACTGCCCTGAGCCCCATGGCGGTCAGGACCGGAGAAACACACACCAGCTGTGCTGTTGCCCAAAATCATGCCCATCCATCCCTGGAGGAATTATGAGCGTCGAAATAGTCAAGTTAACACCAAGTCGGGGGTACGCAAACACTTTGTTCTCATGCAACATGGGAAAAACCTTCTAAAACATTAGCGCTAGTCCCAACTTCATTTTGAAATGCAGGAACTAAGAGGCCAAGACGGCTGAGTGCAGAAGGCGCCTGAATGATGATGCCCGAAGCCCCTCGCTTTGCTTTCAAAGAGACGGAGATGGCGAGAGCTGGCGAGGACGTGAGCGGTTAGCGACAGAGGCTGCAGAGCTCTGCCGGGGTCGAGAGACCCCAGCGCTCGGCAGTTCTCTTGGCCCCACCGCCCCACTCTGCTCTCTGAACCTTCAGTGTCCATGACTCTGCCCTTGGTCTTGACTTTCCTTTTCGCCTCCCTCCACCCTTCCTCGGTTTCCCGGGGCTGCCAGCACTAACCACACACAGGGCGGCTTCAAACGGCACAGTTCCGGCACCTAGGGCCATGCTCTCTCCGAGCCTGTAGAGGAGAGGACTTCCTAGCCCCTCTGGTGGGTTTCTAGAAATTCCGTGGCTAGCAGCC
>NW_011889053.1:480064-512239 GCF_000151845.1 Pteropus vampyrus | reverse complement strand
CTGCTCTCGGGCATTCAAACTCAGAATCCTGGCGTCCTTCTCACCCCACCCACTGCCTTCCCCGTATGGCTTCCCTGGCTTCCACGTGTAATTTTTAAATTCTTACCAGAAAACTTTCCATCCATGTCGACCTTTTTTCCATCTCCATAGCCTTGATTCCTGTCCTCATTAATTCACTGTGATTTCTGAAACGCCATCTTCACCATTTCGCCTTCCCTCAAACCTGCCCCCTGCATTCCGACTTACAAATAACCTGGATTTTTATAGCATCTTACAGCTTATAGAGTGCTTTCACGCGAGTCATCTTTCATCCCCGCATCAGCCTGCGGTGACTGGAAGAGGAAGAATTATGCTCCTCGCTTTATGAAGAGGAAATGGCCTGAGAAGTGACGCACCCAAGGTCACAGAGCAAGTCGTGGCAGAGCCACCGGTCGACGCCAGGTGTGGTTGCAAACGCTGAGCTCTGCAGGCACCCCGCTGCCGACGCGTCTTCCCAAAGAACGCTTTTAACGCCAGGGCTCTGCGTGAATTGTGCTCCAGATCCGTCCACCCCGGGGGAGATGTCCTCCAGAGGGGCAACAGGGTCCTTCCCCTCTGCCCGGTTCCCCCGTCCTGCCCTCCCTCCTCGAAGGAACCCCAGCCACAGGAGCTGCTCTCGGGGAAGAGCGGGGCTGGCAGGAAGCGCCAGAAGCTGAGCCAGCAGCATTCACTTTAGCGCCTTGGGTCTAGGTAGTTCTAAGAACTCGGCAGCTCCCCAGTGGGGCTTCTTTACTCTCTAAACTCCCGGTACTCTTGGCCACATTCTCCACCTGCTGCCAGCCCAGTCGCGGACGCCTCTTCCTTTCTCCCCAACCTCCTTCATCCTTCATTCACTGCTGGAAGGACCACCGTAACCATGGAAATCTGTTCGGTGCCAAACCCCACGACTTCTCAGTTTGGTGTGCTCGGCCTTCTCCATCCAGGCGACAAACGTCAGATAGCAATCCATTAACCATCGAGAGCTGTGTGGGTGCTAGGGACCCAGAGCTGAAGGCCAAGTAGCTCCTGCCACCACAAACTGCGTGTACCCCTACTGCCCCATCCACTGCATCCCACGGAACCTGAGCTCTCGCGAGCAATCTCCCATTCATCTTCAACTTCTTAACATCCTGCATTATGGCCAGCATGCAAATCTAGACTCTCTCTGAAGACACCACTTACCTTGTAACCCTCTGTAATATTTTCTCTGTCTGTCTATCTCTTCCTCTCTGATCTGCACCAGGCCAGCACAGTGCTCCTTCCAGAATCTTTGGACCGCTCGCGCTCCCATCATCGCCTCCCTTCCTTCCGAAGAATATACGTCCTCCCCTAACGCCCTCCGGACCCACCTTCTGTGCAATCATCGAGTCAGCTCTTTCAGGCTCTCTTTTTGAAGACACGGGAGATTAAAGAGGGTTGAATTCGAACATAGACTGAAGACCATTTCCTCGATAAAATCCTAACAGAGGGTCACCAACTGTCTCTCTCCTGTTGCTCACTATTCACTTTATACTTCACCAAGTCCAAGATCTTACACACTTCCCAAAATGACCTTCACATTCACGCCTTGTCCCAGGATCATGTACTACCCACTTGCTATTGGGGCACTATGCATTCTTTCGTTCTTCAAAATAATAATAATAATAATAATAAATAATAAAATAAAATAAAATAGAGCGAGAAAGAAAAAGAAAGGTTTCTCCTCTTCCATCAAGTCCCTCTCAAGCCATAGCACATGAACATTTCCAACCACCTTCTAATAAATTATATTCTACCTGTACAGACAATGAGATTTTGAGAGGCTTAGAAGCCAGGCAATGGAGTTTATATTTAAAGTCTTAAGAAAACAGGAAGCTATTATGAGTATTAGGCAAGCATTGTCCAGTAGAATCTTCTAGGTTATAAAGATGTTCTACACCGTGCACATGTGGCTAGCGAGCAGTTGAAATGTGGCTAGGGCAACTAAGGAACTAAAATTTTAATGTTATTTAACTTAATTTAAGTTGTCATTGTGGCTAGTGGCAGCCGTAGCGGGAAGCAGACTTATACGAAGTTGATGCTATGATGGACGAATTTTTAAAAAGATAAGTCTGACCCAGTAGGACAACAGAGAGTGTGCTGGGGGGGCGGGGGTGGGGGTGCAGCAGGGATAACTAGCTACGAGTCCCCGGAAGCAATCTGGACAGATTTCTCTTTCTCTAGAAAGAAGAAAAAGGAGATGACTGCACCCTATCGACAAGATACTAGGAAATAATAACAATGGCAACAGAAAAAGGAGTTGGAGGTTTCCCAGATTCCTTCAAAAAAAAAAAAAAAACAAGACTACAGAAGACAAGATACTTTTTGTTTGGGAGTCTTAACTTGTCATATTGAGTTTCCTATTGAATAACTCTACCAATAACAGATTTTAATCCTCCACTAATAAGTTCATGGTTTTCTCATGTCAAATACAAAAATAATGTTCTAGAAAGAATGTACAAAATATAAAATGAATCACGTAATATGCTACCAGTTTTTTCCTTTCCAATTTGGCAAAACGCAAACTTTTGGCCCACATAAAACACTACATTTCCGATGGAACACGGTGAGGCTCAGTGGAGACAGCAGGGTGTTATGACGTGCTCACAGAAAACAAACTGTATTGCCAGGGAGATGATTAGAATGCCCTCGGGTAGAGTTCACGTGTGGCCTCTGAACCAGATTAGATCTCGGGCTCCTGAACACGGCCGTGCAGTGACTTGCGTATTTCTCTACCATCCTCCACCTCACACAGAGACCTGGAACTTCTCAATTCAATCAGCTCTGGCAAAGAGCGACTGAGAACAGCCAAGGTAGAAACAGCTAAGCCATACAGTGGAAGAACCATCTAGCTCCTCCTTCTCCGGATACCTTAACATTAAGGTATCTGTGCTTAACCTCTCGAGTTAGAATATTCCTTAATTTGAAATCTCAGTCCCCTGACCCCCATATCACCAGTTAGATCATCTGCTTATATAACCACTGTCTACCCATTAAAATTCTTAACCTCCAAGGCACAACTGATTCTTCCAAATAAATAAATAAACAGATAAACATATAAATCAGGAACTTGATTATATGAATTTGATTTGTATAATACAAATCAAAGGGCGAAAGTGCCAACTGGGGGATTTCCATTTAAGATGTTCTGTTTTGAGCCCTTGGCATCATTCCACTGGGAGCACTCAGGCCTGGGTACGGAAGGCGAGCTTATCCAACCCACGAACTCAGCAGAGCCCGGGAGAGGGCTATCAATACTCTTCCAAACACCTTCACGCTCTGAAACGTACTCAACAGAACAAAGTCAGTGCAGCCTACATCTTCTAAAATTTGTGTACGTTCTATCGAAAGCATACAAGATATTAATGAGAAAAGGTGGTGTCATTGCATTTCCCAAAATATTAAAATGAAAAACTGCTTGATAAAATGTATAACTCTCATAGAGTCACCAGCGTCTGCAAACAGCTGGTGACATGTCCCAAGGTAGCAGGCTGCGCTGGCCAGATGTGACTCCGTCTGTCCCATCCTACAGCTCACCTACTGACCGGGCTTGATTTCAACGGCATAAATGTGTGAATGGGGGAAGCATGGCCCCAGAAAGGAAGAATGGTAGGCATCCCGACGCTTTTAAAGGCGGACAACTGTGGAGCAGAGGCCCCAGAGGAATATAACGTGGCTCCTGCCCAGCTCACCAGCAGAACTATCTTCCAGAGGCGAGTGGGAAATGAGTTAGGTGTAGTTTAAACCTACAAGCTCCTTTCCCACTGTTCTCTTAGTGGTTATAGTCACATTGTAAATCTGAAAAATCATTTAAGTTTCACCTTCTTGAGGGCCAAGAAATGGGAAGAAATATATTATTGAGAGGACCTAGGTGTGGGGCGAATGTGCCCAAGGACACTCTTTCTCTTGAAGTTTCTATCTCATTTTGCTCTCCAAGTCCGACGGGAATTTTATACTCTTTAAACAAAGGAGTAAGAAACTCAAATCTGTTGCTGAGATGGCAAAGGAACAAATATGCCACCTACTCAGAGAGGACAACCCTGGTGGGAAACCCCTCCTAACCTGCCCATGCTGAAGACCGTGGGCCAGTAGGCATCAGAGACATTTACAAACCAATTTGCTTCAACCCATTCGAGACCTAATGACTTGATGTGAGGGCCTTCAACTGACTGGAATGGAACCACATATTATTATTGGAGGAGGTGTAATTTATGAAAACACCTAATTTGCATACGACATCCTATGCGTGGCCATGGGGGGAGGGGCAGGGAGCAGTGTGTAGGTCCTCATAGAGCAGATATAGTTTCTTCGGGAGACACATCTGAACCCTCGATAGGAACCCTGGGAAGACGCCATGAACAGGACAAATCTATTCGTGCTAACCTAAAAGGTGACAGCAGCTGGGTGGCTTCTCTGACTCCAGAAATACTACTTCGGGCAGGGAGCAGAGATGCTTGGATGGCGGGGTTTTCACTTAAGACAGCAACACCATGGGCATTTATAAACCATTCCTAAGACTCATTCTGACAGCAGGTTATGGCCAGGGTGGAGCCAAGGCCAAATGGGATTCCATAAACGCAACCAAGCTCCTGAGCTTCTGCTTCCAAACTAAAAAAAAAAAAAAAAGTATTTTTAAAGCATAAGCTTAATGCTGGCAAAGCAGCATATGGAATATATAATTTTCAGCAAATGTTTTGTACCATCTTTCACTTTTTCTTCCTAAGATCAATTTTGTTTTTGTTTTTCTCCTGTGCCTACATGGAACCAAGTATAACTAAGACCGTACAAGCAAATAAATATACACACCTTTTGAGTTAAAGGATTTTTTTTATATGTTAGTTCAGAAGCCATTTTTCTTTCTTGTTTTCTTTTTTAAACTCCATTTCTGTGACTTATTCTTTATCAGCCTAAAGTGTTTTCCCTACTCACCAATCACTGTTTTGGTGGGGATGGAAAATTATGGTTAAATTTGTGTCGAGGGTAAAAGAATGAGCTTCCTAGAGAAACAAAGCAGGGCAGACAGGGAGTAATAAATGCCAATTTGTAAAATATCACGAAATTAAGGTAAATTAGTAAGTAAGGTTGCACGACTTTCAACATCACATTTGTTGAAGTATTTTTTTTTTTTACTTCTATTCCTATAATTACAGTGGTTTTATCCATGACAGGATTAGAGTAATGAGGCTTAATTTCCTGTGCGGTATGCAGAAATCGGTCACTGCTTTATAGCCACAGCAATTGGTCTCGTTTGCTGCATCATGGGTAATCCTGCAACCCATCCAGAATCTCTGTGAAGCCGAACAAGAACTATCAAACAGAATCCCATAAAAATTTATGGAAAGTCATCAGTGTTCACTGGTAATAATTTCTACAGAACTCTGCCAAGAGTTCAATCTGAAAGTCACGAGAAGAACTAGAGGTAAACAGGAAGACACCCTGTGTCCGTCCCTCACTCCCTCTCTCTCCTCGTCTCTCCTGGTGGAAAAGACACAGGGGTTAGATGGAAAGATGGCCCTGACGTGGGAATTCTATGATTTTTTTTTTTTCCAATCTAAAATGCTATTCATATTTTCATTCTGAAGAAGGAAGCGGGGGAGATTACTTTCAGGGAATACTGACCATAAGAACTACCAGATGCACAAAGACTTCTGTCTTTATCCTGCTCGTTTCGTCTGTCCAACAATGCCTTATATTATTCACGTCCCCAGAGTCTCCCAAACCACTCGAGCCTCCCACCCTGTAATTGTCTCCTTCTTCTTTCTGTGACCAGGCTCTTCCGGTCTTAAATAAGCATGTTTACGGTCTTGAAATGTTTTAATAGCTATCATACACAAGGGAAATTAGACTGAATATATAAGTTCAAAAAGCCAGAACTGGGACCCACTGGTACAGGTCTTGACCCTGTGCTGGGGTCCAAGTGCATCTTTACTCAAAAAGAACTAAAACCAGTAGATGCAGCAGCAGAAACATTACTGCCTTAAGGAATTCAGAAAACAAAGAAAATAAATAGCCAGAATTAGAAGTTTGGAAGTGAGGAAAATTTAGTCCCTTAATTTTTTTAAAAAGAAGGGACATATTTTAAAAACAAATTCCTTATAGTTTGGGATTTAACTTCTCTTATCAACTGTATTAGAAAGAATATCTTCCTATGCTCAGTTTCAACCCCAAAGAGAAGTGGAAGGACTCTGCTGCCATAGCAACACATTGAGGTGATGCTACGAGAGGCATCCAGTACTTTAGAGAAAAACTATGATGCTGCAGTCTGAAAAAAAGAAAAACCTAAGATACCTTCTCCAGCGTGTCTTATAAAGACAAGCTGGGATGGAGTCAGAATATCCTTGGGCATCTTGTATTACTCCTCCAGGAAAAAGTGCACATCTTCACATAAGACAAAAGCATGAAGAGACAGGCAAAGAAGGAGATGAGAGACAGACAAGCAGATACTAGCTCCAAGTTGGTACCCATCAAGGTGGATGCTATGGCCTACGAGGACCCCCAATGCACAAAACTATACCCCCTCCTCTGGAGGAGGCTGCAGGCACAGCTGCGGCATGACAGAAAATATGACCGCGAATGGGAAATGAAGTAATGAAGTAAACTTTTCAGTAATGAAGTTGACAAGGAAACAGCACCCCGATTTCACATCTGGGCCAAGCCTCTGGGGCGAGGGGCCCAACGCGAGGTGGAAAGCCATCAAGTTGTGATGCCATGTAAAGCCTGGACGAAATGACACAGCAGATCACATAGCCGGACTACGAGGAAACCTGTCAGTTTCTAAGTAAGTATGAGTAGGAACGTCCTCTAAGACGTGAAGCGTTGCGATCTGCTTTTCTCAGGAAGTGAGAGAAGAAGCTAAGGGCTCTCCCGGTCAGGCCTGGCAAATGTGTATAAATTTAAAATCGCACTCGTGTTGGCTATATTGGTTCACTAGCTGAAAAATGATAAAACATTCTGCCGAGAGTCATTTTTGCTTTAGGTAACTAAACTTAAATACTTGATTATTTGACAAACATCAGTAAACATTTCAGACAGGAGGGCACAATGCCAAGAAATTCAGAGGATGGAAAATGAGCCGATTATGCTGTCGTCGTATATCTTAAAGGCTAAGAGAAGAGATAGGGTGTGTACAAAAAATCATTATAAGACAGTAAAGTACGAAGAGCCAAACAGTAGTAAAGTGAAGTAATAAGGAATTTCAAAAAAAGTAAATAAATGAAGTAGATTTTAACCTTGACGAAGCCTTCCTAATTTCCCGCAACTGGAAGAATTGGCAACGGGGCTGGATCGCGAGGGAGAGGTTGATGATGGACGCAGGAAGAGAAGAAGGGGAGGGAGGGGAAACTGGAGTGAAAGAAGCTACACAAGGGCGTCGCTCCGGCTGCACGCGGGATGGCGACGGGCGTCATGCCGTGGAGACAGAAAGCAGCGCGGCAGGGAGTGGCGGGCGAAGAGGACCAGGCTGGACCGCGGTGGCATCGTGGACGCGAGCCGCCAAAGCGGAGGCTTCCTTTCGAAGTTCTCGAAATGCTCTTTTAAAGTCAACAGAGCAAAGGAAGCGCTTCGAAAGCATCAGAGAGGGAGAAGCACGGAGCGGCGGAGTGGAGACGGGAAGGCGAGGGGCAGGATGCCACGGCGACAGCACAGGTGGCGGCCTGGGGGGAGTCGCTAAGCGACCAGCAGCAAGAAGGAAGGGCGAGAGATCACTCCACCGCTGACCCCACCCACACGGCTGCGAGGGCCTTGACTTTGGGGCAAGAGGCGGCTGGACAGAGCGGCTGACTGAATGATGCCCGGGCGAGAAGACATGCCTCGGCTGACAGCCTGCTCGAAGAACTGCATGTTTCGATGAAAACGTCACTACTCAGATTTGTATAAGGTGAACATATTTTCCTTCAAAAAGTCGTTACCCAGACCGATCGGATTGCCCCAAATCCAGAACCCCGACGACACCAAACACTGGCGAGGATATGGGGCCACAGGGACGCTCGGTCACTGCTGGCGGGAACACAAACCGTGGAAGACAGCTTGGCAGTTTCTCACAAAACCAAACGTACTCTTACGTACGCTCCAGCAGTCACGCTCCCTGATGTTCATCCAAAGGAGTCAAAAACGTCTCCTCACAAAAACTTGCACACGGATGTTCATAGCAGCTTTATTCATAATGGCCAAAACTTAGAAGCGACCAACCTGTCCTTTGGTAGGTGAATGGAGCAATAAACCGCAGTGTGTCCAGACAATGAAATATTACTGATAAAAAAAAAATGAGTTATCAGCCATGAAAAGACACTGAGGAACCCTAAACGCATATCAGTAAGTCGAAGAAGCCAATCTGAAAGGGCTGCCGACGGTATGATTCCAATCATACGTCCTCTGTGAAAGGCGAAACCATGGAGACAATAAAAAAGCCACCGTTTTCCAGGGGTTTGGGGCTGGGGGCTGGAAGGATGAATAGGAGGAACACAGAGGAATTTTAGGGAAGTAAAATCATTCTATGTGATACCGCAATGGGGGACACATGTCATTATACATTTGTCCAAACCCACGGAATGCGCACTACCGAGCGCAAGCCCTAATGTAAACTATGGGCTTTAGGTGATTATGATGTGTCACTGTGGGTCCGTCAATGTAAAAAATGTACCACTCAGGTGGAGGCTGGAGGTAACGGGGGATCTATGCACGTGTGGAGAGAGAGGATGTATGAGAAATCTCTGTACCTTCTCCCTCAACTTTGTTGTAAACCGCAAACTGTTCTAAAAAAAAAAAAAAAAAAGTCTTAATAAAAACAAGGACCAAAAGAGAAAGTAATTACCGAGTGCCAGAAAATGCTGGAATAGGGTGTTCCAAGAAACAGTTCCTCTGAAGCAGCGATTAAGCTGTCAAATACTGGCACAATCAACATTTCGGAATTCAGGGATTTAATAAAACCTACGATCACTAAGTGAGTGCTTAACAGAAACAAAGATGGCTGAATTTCAGTAGGAAAGCACTACGGCCTGCTATTCCCCACTGCCCAGCACCCCACTGTGGCTAAGAGGGTGGTGGCCTGCGTCGCTAGTGCAGCTTACTGGTGCCAAGGGGCTAATATGGGCCTTGTTCTTAAAACACTGCTCTTGTGCATCTCGGCATGGCCGGCAGTTCTCTGGGGGGCTGGTGGTGGGATGACCTCTGTTTTGCCTCTGCTCCCTCCAAGTAGTGGTGGAATCTGTTGGATAATTTAAAGACTGATGCTACCCATGCCCACCTGGGGCCAGGGACAGCAGATGGGGCCAGCAGAGGACAGTCCCCAAAGCCTGGGAAGCAAGAAGCTAAGGAGGATATTTCTTGAAAGGATAGGGCGTAGGAGGCCTACCACATACACCGCGAAAGCCAGAGTGCGGTGCATATGGCCAGACCGACGCATGCTCAGAAAAGACCTGAGAGGACCCTAGGTGGTTCCGTCGACTCTGAACAAGCAGGGTTAAGGCTAAAGCGGAACTGTAGAGACCTAGCTTCACATTAAAGCAGTGCCCCAGTTCGCGGCTAAGCTGCGAAGGTGGGGACAGTATTTCTTCTCTCTTTTGCTTCAGACATTTAAGGAAATCACTTTCAAATCACTGGAGGACCACTGAGAAAATGGAACAGAGACTTCGGTAACCGCATATCAACTGAACAGAGCCTTCGGTAATAACACACGACAAAGAATTTAGACTTTGCAAAAAATAGATTGGAAAAGTCACTGAACAAATGGCAGCCCTCAACCGTCAATAGTGACGAGCCCTGGTTAGGGGAGAATGATTTCCAGAGTTATCATGTTCTAATATTTTTAAAAAACAGTTTTCAACAACAACAACAAAATTACAAAGCACACAAAGAAATGAGAAACTATGTCCCATTCACAGGAAAAAAATTAATTGAAAGAAATCATCCCTGAGGGGGCTCAAACATTGAACTTTTAGATACAGATTTTAAAACAACTGACAATATGTTCAAAGAGCTAAAGGAAACACAGGCAAGGAAGTATGTATGACAAAACGGAGACTGTCAGGAAGGAGAAATCATATAAAATAACCAAAGGGAAAAATCTGAGGCTGAAAAGTATAATAGCCAAAATTAAAAATCCACTGGAGGGGTTTAACAGCAGATTTGAACAAGCAGGAAAAAGTTTCAGTGATACTAATGATAGAACAATTGAAATTATACAGATGGAGGAGCAGAAATAAAAAAGAATGAATAAAAATACAGAGCCAGAAAGACCTGTAGGACACTATCAAGCACATCTATATATATCTCTATCTCTATCTCTCTATATCTATATCTATATCTATATCTATATCTATATCTATCTCTATATCTCTATCTCTATCTCTATCTCTATTTCTATACATAGATATAGAAATACATAGATATAGAAATAGAGATAGAGATATAGAGAGATATATATGGGAGTCTTGAGGGGAAAAGAGAGGTATAAAGGGGCAGAAAGAACATTTGAAGAAATAATGGCTGAAAAATCCCAAATTTGATAAAAGACATAAATCTACACATCCATAAAGCTCAAAAAACTCTAAGTAGGATAAACTCAAAGATATCTACACTAACACGCATTATAATCAAATCGTCAAAAGACAAAATGAAAGCGAGAATCTTGAAAATGGCAAGACAGAAGTAAATCATCATGTAGAAGGGATCTTCAATAAAATTAACTGCCAATTTTCCAGTGGAAACCATGAATGCCAGAGGGCGGTTGGATGAAATATTTAAAGCACTAAAAGGAAAAACAAAAAACAAAAAAACTTGACAATCAAGAATCCTATATTCGTCAAAACTACCATTTAAAAATGAAGAGAAGATGAAGACACTCCCAGATAAAGAAAATATGAATTCATCAACAGACGTGCCCTACGAGAAATACTGGAGAGAACTGCTTCAGGCTGGCATGAAAAGCCACTAGACAGTTACTTGAAACCAGTTACATAAAGAAATAAAGAACTCCAGTCAAGGGACCTGCACAGGTAAATATAAAATCCAGTATTACTGTATTTTTGCCTTGCAACTCTCCTTTTAGTAAAAGACACATTAATAAAGCAATAATTATAAATCTATGTTGAAGGGGCACGCGATGTCTAAAGATGAAATCTGTGACGATAACAATTCAAAGGGGGTGCAGAGCCGTATAGGAGCAGAGCTTTTATATGTCGCTGAAGCTAAATTGATATCAATTCGAATGAGATTGTTATAAATGTATGATGTTATGTGCAATCCCCATGGTAACCATTAATAAAAAATTATTTACTGAAAAGGAAATAAAGAGTGTCTTGAGTCTGTTCAGGCTACTGTAACAAAGTACCATTGACTGAGGAGATTATAAAAAACAGAAATTTGTTTCTCATCGTGCTAGAGGCTGGAGGTCAAGATCAGGATGCCAGCACGGTTGGGTGAGGGCCGTCTTGGGTTGCAGACTACTCGTGTCCTCACATGGCAGTAGGGACAGGGGACGCTGTGGGGCCTCTTAGATGAAGGCCCTGATCCCTCACAAGGGCTCCACCCTCGTGACCTAAGCACCTATCTCTCAAAGGCCCCACCTCCTGATATCATCACCTTGGGGAACAGAAAGAAGTTCAACATATGAATTAGGGCTGGGGTAGGGTGGGGAGACCTCAGTCATTCAGACCATAGTGAGGTGGCAATCAAAAGATACACTAGGAAAAACGTCAAACACAAAATAAGGCTGCATTGGATGCTGAGCGAAAGAAGTCAGGCATACAAGATCGCATACCATATAATTCCATGAATATGGAACAACCAGAATGAGTAAACCTATAAATACAGAAAGTAGATTGGGATTTGCCAGGGGCTGGGGTGCGGAGAGAGGAAAACAGGGAGTCACTGCTTCCTGAGCACGGGATTTTATTTTGAGGTGGTGAAAATATTTTGGAACGAGACGGAGGTGGTGGTTACCATCACATTATAAATGTACGAAGTACACTAAATTGTTCACTTTAAAATGGTTAATTTTGTTATGTGAATTTCACCTCAACAAAAAAAAGCTGGGGAAAAAAAAAGAAATTACCCCTAATTTTATTTTCATTCCACTAGTAGTGAAAAGAAAATAACCAAAGTTTATTTCTCATACAAACAGAATGAACAAAAGTGTCCTTCTACAGAAAGAGATACCGGAATTAGTTTTGGGATCATCTCAGCCTTGCCTCTACCCAGAAAATCTTAATCTCATTGCCGATCCATCTCAAAGTTTGGCCCTTTTGCCCTAATCTCCCTGAAAGCAAAGTTAAAATGCATGTGCATCAGTCATATTGTAAGCCGGTGTCATCGAAAGGCTCTGAGTTTACCATATACAACAATAAAGCAAGGCAAATATCAAAAATACCTACTTTTCTGCCAAAAATTCAAATAATTATTGTAATAAACCCCAATATTTTAGATAATCTTTTGAAGATTCAACAATTGCGATGTTCCAAGGAAGAGCTTCCCATGAACTTTAAAACCTAGATCACACGATGTCCATGCATGAAAACATGAAGGCAAACCAGCCTGGGCCAGGGGAAACATTTTATGTTTGATTTGAGATCCCTTGATGTCCCTCCCATTGGCCAATGAAAAGCAAAGGAGAGAAACACCAGTCTTAATATTAAAATTTCCACCATACATTTTATGAATATATAAGGCTTAAACAAACTAGCTCTGGATTAAAGATCCTAGCCAACATGGTAATCGTATGCAGCTTTAAAATCCATGATTTCCGGAATTCAAGACTGGATGACAGGAGGTCTGGGCTGGTTCGGATTAAGCCCTTACCTGGCACAGACACACACCGTGCAAACACATGTTAGTGTTGGTCCCCTGGAGCCCCACAGCCTTGTCCACATGTCACATGTCACACATGTCACTAAGACCAGAATGGAGGTCACACACTAGGGAATGAAAGTGTGCAAAAGCATTTCTGCAGCTGACAAAAATCATACAACATCCTCATTCTGACTGATGTGTTCTAAATACTCAGAAACGTTGAATGATCTGTCATGACTTCTAGGCAGGAGAAAACGAAAGCCAAGCCTCAGGAAGCCAGAAACTGGTGACGGCCAAACCGATCCAAACTTCATTTGCTCTTCCAGCTCCAGCAGTCAACGCCCCTGGCAGCTGCTCACTCTGCCTTGAACAGTTTCTGGGGCGTTCTCCCCATCCCCCCAACTTTATTGAGGAATAATGGACAAATATAATTGTGCGCATTTAAAGTATGCGACACGGTAAGTTGATATACATATACACTGTGGAATGATCGCCAAGATCAAAACAGTTGACACGGCCATCGCCTCACACAGTTAACTCTGTGTGTGTGTGTGTGCGCGCGCACGTGCGCGTGTGGGTGGTGAGAATGCTTAAGCAACTTTCAAGTATACGATACCATATTATGAACTATAGTCACCGTGCTGTCAATTAGAGCCTCAGAACTAACTCTTCTTTTGGCTGAAAGTCTGCATCTCAGGGCACCCTTGCTGGGAGAGCTCATCTCGGAGTCAGGCTACAGCAGTACATCTATAGGCCCCGAGATGAACACCTCCTGATGGTGGCGTGCACGGGCCAGGCCGACTGGCTGAGAGGAGAGGGCAGGGTCACGTGACCCACTGTCCACACCAGCAGAGGTGTGAGTGGGAAAGGCAAGAATAGAAATCTCCAATATTGCTACCATTCTATCTAATTTCATATTCTCTCCTAAGACCTAATCAATATTTAAGGCATTTCATTCAGCATGCCAGAACATAAATTGCTATTTTAATCACTCATCTTCTAAATTCTATGGTTTCTAATTAAACTTCAGAATTCTGGCCCCTCATTTCGCTACATTAACTCCTCAAAGTTACAGGCTTGACTATAGTTTTAGGCCATCGATGGTTAATGAAGATTCCTACTAAGGAGACCCCCAAAAATGTCTTTGGTTCAGCAAATGGCAACAATAGAGGCAAAATTAGTATTAGTTCTATACGTAACAGGGGGTAAGACGGTCCTATTGCTTATCTCTTTTTATCACCAAATAACAGGTCTAGAACAAAAAGGATTCTAGTCCTTTTTGGAAAGGAATCTGATTTGGGACCTTAGAAATAGAGAATGTCAGATGTAACTCTGGTGACCAAGAGATAAAAGTCAGGAGCCCGATTCGTCTCCAGTGAAGGAGAAAAGAAGGTGGGTTATGAGGCCATTTGAGTGTTACAGCTGGTAATGAAGTTACAAGGAGACACCCCTACACTCCCTGCTCGATTTCAACTGCAGAGCTGACCCGAAGGATACCTCTCCCACCATCTATGAACTCCTAAGTGAGAGTTGCTCAGTGATAAAAGTTCAATTCAAATTTTACAGATACGATGAATCCGAACTAACTTATGAGAAAAAAAAACTGAGTTACTATCAAGGCAAAAGTCATAGCTGCAGTGAATTAACTTTCAGAGGCGTGAGTTCAATTTCATTAAACCTCTGTATGCAGGAGCTTCATCAGCTTTGGAATTAAATGTGAATCTCGGCTCTGCCATTTACTGTTGTGTGTGACCTTGGCCAAGATGCTTGTCTCCTAGGAACCCGGATTTCCTCCTCAACCAGCCAAATGGAGCCACCACATCCTATCTGGACACCTGCGTATGTCCCCTGGGATGGTTGCCTAATGTCACCCAGCACAAAGCGCAGGCCGGGTAGTTAAATGTCCACCTCCTCGCTCCCTTCATGCTATTTAAGTTCTGGATCATTCCTTTTCCTTTGCACTTGGGCTGTCACCATCTGTTCACTGACAGGGTACTTGGAAATGAGCTAATATCTTTACATGAGGATTTTCTTGTGAATTATAAAAAGATGTTGCATGCAAATATTACCGTAAGCAGGAGATACCTTCTGCACAGACTTAGGTTCTTTTAAGCTTTTCAAGTGCACTGTCTTAGGTCCACCTGCTCAAAATTGTAAGGGACATTTACAGCCTAGAGAGGATCGCATGTAAGTACCCTGATGTGTAAGGTTTATTTGTTGCTGAGGGCTCTTTTTTTTTTCCCAAATGGGATTGATTGCTAATTCACTGCAGGCTGGTGATTGTGAATGCATGCTTCTCAAAATAACTGTTTCAGATGACAGTGGCTCACTGTTAATTTCCAGCCGGGTTTTTGTCAGTCACGTAGAACATTTCAGGAACAGTCTTATTTTGATACCAAAGAATCTAAAAATTAGCAGGACCTCTCTCCGGTTGAATAAAATTAAGAAAAAAAAAAGGTATTTAACTGGTAAAACTAGAAAACAAGGAAGTTAATCAGGGAACCGGAAGCCCATAGAGAGGCCGTCAGCATTTAGGATTAAATCAATCCCATGCTAAGCCTACAAATTCTTTCCTTCTAAAACAAATGGGGCACCATCTTGGGTACCTACCAAACTTTGCCAAGGATGCAGCCTCCAAAATAACTTCATCACTGAAGCTGTGAGTTTCCTTTGTGTCCTAGTGAACCTCTGCCCGTGAGTCACATCAGGTAATGATAGCCGGCATACACAATGCTTACAATTTGCTATACAGTACATTCTTTTAAGGAATGTGCGTATTTTAACTCACTTCAGCCCTCAATAATCTTATGAGGTAGGTGTAAGTATTAACACCATTCTACTGTTGGGAAAGGCTAGGCAAAGGGAGTTTAAGTAATTTGCCCCAGGTCATGGCTGCGAATTAAAGAACCAGGATTCAAATTCAGACGTCTGACCTCAGAATCCTTGTGAATCACTACCCTGTCCTGCCTCAGGAAACAAAGATGCTCCAAGTACACAGTCCTCATTGTTCTCAGTGCTTGTCAGCACACATCCCATGAATTTCACATGTGTAAACCACAGCTTCGCACGATCGCTTCAATTAGCATCTGCTCCTTTCTTCTCCCTTGAAAATGTGATGCCTTATTTCTTAAAATATCTTTATCCGAACAACAAACTTACCCATCACTTCCAAAGAATGAAATTTAATGAAATTTTAATGCCCACTGGATGTCAGTAATGGGCACTGTGGGCAGGCCCCGCAGTTCGTGATTCCAATATCAGAGTTCGCATCTTTTAAATTTTGTTTTACACAAGGGATGGAAGGAAAGATGGTCTCTCCAGAGCTGTGGATATTGACTTAATCCTGCATAAATTCATAACCCTTTTCCTGCTCTTTTCTTAAAGCAATTTTCACTTTATTTAGTATATGAATTAGATATCACAAGCCAGTGAGAGAAAAAAAGATGAATCTTAAGCTCCACTCAATAATCCATATATGTATAGAATATAGGTGATAAAAATTGTGTTTCTTTCCTAACCAGGGCCGAGAGACCAGTCAAGATGCCAATAAACAATATGGATGAACGAATATCATCTGAATCTATAAAGGTCCAAGTAGAAAAGCAATTTTGATCTTTAATGCCACATATGCTTTTCAGCTTATACATAAACACACCTGCAGCAGGGTAGCCCTACGTAGCAGCAGATTCTTTTCGGAAATGGAAGAGTAGAACAGGTGGTACCGATAGTATCTGACAGGTGGGCCAGGTTATGCTCCTAGGTTAGAGAACCTGTGTATCGTAATATACTTGAACTTCAAGGAATTCACATTTCAGTGGAGGAATCAAAATACCATATGTATGTATGAAGTTAACTCTCTCCATCTCTCTCACACTCGTATGTACACACGTACACAAACTAGCTACCATTACAGACGTATTGTTAACATATATTCGAAAATGCTATACATTTCATGCCATTGCTAGGAGAAATGACAATTCTTTTTAAAGCGCCCAGCATGTGGTAAGCACTCAACGAATCATATCTATCGTTATAAGAGCATCATAACAAAGTAATATATCTACTGCTGGGTCAAAGACTTTATGTAACTAAAAAACAAAACAAAACATATAATCACATAGTCTAAGTTTACAGTTTCCCCAAATTTGCTAAAAACATGCTAACGGAATTTTTCTTAAAAAATATCCACAATGTAATCACCCTAACACATTTCGAAAAATTGTTTTTGTACGTTCCCTCACACATCCACACAGGCCAGGACACACAATGGTATTTTCACCCGCAGCCTCCATCAACCTTCGTTAGCAAGTGTGTGGGCTTTTTTTACTAGGTAGGTGCGTTAGTGCCAGAATCAGAAGATTCCCTGACAGGTCCTGCTCTCAAGGAGGCCTTGTTATAATAAGGAATATTTCTCGATTTGCGACTTGGTTTATTGTTTCATACCTGAACATAGGAACTTTTTATTTTCTACTACGTTTTGTACAGTTTGATAATTTGTCATCTTTAGTTATCCTGGAGCACCTTTTTTCTTTGTTTATTTTAGGTTTATCGTATGGGATCTAAATTTTGAGCTCCAAATCACCATTTCTCTACGTCAATATGATTCACGAAAAGTTCTTATGTCTTAGTTAGGAGTATATTTGATATTTAAATAGATCCAACTTGCTAGCTAGTAATTTTTCAACTGCCCTCTGGGTGTCCATCACTTTAGATTGTTTTCTGATATTTGATGAGTTAAACCCTCCCTGAGATCCGTTGTTACAGAATATGCTACTGCACTTTCTGGCCAAGCGTCCACTTTAAGTAAGAAAAGAAATGGACACTTTGCAGAAAACTTTAAAAACATTTAGAAGAGTTAAACTCCGCTAAAATAAAGGGCCTGACAGTAAAAGATTTTGGGTTCTTTTCTGACTGCATACTGTTGCAAAAAACTGGCTCCGACTAGTTATAGTTCATTAAAAATAAAAGGGAGAAACATGGCCAATAGCAGATTCGAGAGGGTAGCTTGGCTCGCAGTAATTTAATTCTAAATGTAATAACATGCTTATTAAAAATGGAAGGTCACTCTTCCAAAAATTTCCCTAAAGGCACAGCTGCCAAATTGACTTCTGATTTACTCTTTACAACATTATTAATTCAATGACATAATAAAGCTGGCAAGGAAAAGCTTCATGTTTGCCCCGCGAAAGAAGACAACGGTGCCTGAGAGAGGAGAACCTCGCATGTTTCCTAGAAAAGTGACCTGGAAAAAATCAAAATCGACTTACTTTTTTTTTTTTTAAATGGTCCCGATAAAGGACTAAAAATGCGTTTCTCCAGCCTCCCAAACTGGATTCCTGGCTTCTCCCCCTGGCATGCTTGGCCTTCATGCATGAGCAGCAAAGCACGGTACGTGCAGTGGCGTGGAGACAGTCTTAGCCGGGGCGTGCCTCCTGGCCAGGTCCCACAGCTCAGGTAGGCAGCCTGGCGTGGAAGTCGGCCTCCCAACCATCACTTGGCAGCAAACGCTAATTAAATGAAACTTGACCGCAAAATGCTTGTCGATGCTAACTTGTCTAAAATTCCAGACCTGGACAGCAGGCTGAAACCTGCTAAGATCACTATCAGCATAATCTATAGCTTTTGGAAAGAACTTTTTCTAACTAGCTTTCAAAGGGTCACCTAATCCTATCTGCAACGTGAGTCACCACCCTACGTCTGCAAATCTGCCAGAGAGGCTGACACACTTTCCCAGACACCGACGTGACACACCTATACAACCCTGAGAGGGGGACCATTTATTTGTGAAATGGCTTTTATTGAAATGAATCACTCAGTACATTTTCACCCTTAACCTTCCTTCATAAACTTTCCCCCTATTATATGTCCTTCTGCCTTGAATGCACAGGAACCAAAAGTAAATAACTACATAATAATATCTTAAACTCTTACATATGTATCAATAGCCTTCATCTGCAGGTGACCAGGACAAACTGCAGTAGGGCCATGTTGGGTTTCCTGGCTCCTTGCAATCATGGACCGACAGGCTGCGGGGACCCTGGGGGTGGCTCTGAGAGCTATCAGAGGGGCTTGTTATCGACTCGGGTTCCACGAGGTGATTTTGAGAAAAGTTCACAGAAGCATGGTTTTGCTCTGGCTTGGGAGCTGTCAGAAAGCGGGCAGATCAGGGATTGGGCATCTTGTAATTTTTTCTAGCAGACAGGAAGAGCAAAGTAAAACTAAATCTTTAGCGAGTAAAGAGGCAGCAGTCACTCATCTTAGCCAGGAAAGAAGGACATCTAGTCGTTTTTGTGGTTTGGACGCAGGTTCTTCTAGACGTCCATCTGCCGCGATGGTAAACTCGCATATTCTTATATTTTTTCAAAGATTTAGAAAATCTTAACTGTCTGTTCAAGTGGTCGTTCTGTAGTTCCACCAAGTCTCACTAAGAAGACAATCTGCACAGCCACACCAGCGGGCTGGCTGCCAAGTGGTCCCACACACACAGATGCTTCTGTTAGCCGCCCCACCCCACGGCTTCCTTGAATTCGAGACGAAACTGAAATTCCTTCGAAGACGACACTATTGATTGAATGCGAAAGAACAAAAGAACCCAAAGTGACTGACCCTGGAGAAGAAGAAGATGCTGTGCCGTCCGTGACAGTCCCCGCCTGGCCTGCTCCAGTCATGTATGTTACCCGCCTCACCCTGCCGGCACCTGAGTGTGTAACTCCCACTTTACTGTCTGTTAAACATGACCGCAGCGAGGGCTGAGTCATGCTCACACCCCACACGCCCCCGGACGAGGCAGGTGGAAGACACGAATGTTTGCGCCCCTTTTTTAAAAAATTTAATTTATAGGACAATAATATGGTGATCAGTGTGTATGGCAACAAACGGTTAGTAGACTTGGTGAGGTGATCACATTGTAAGGCATGTAAATGTTGAGTCATTGTATCATACACCTGAAACTAACATAATATTGTATACCAACTATACCTAAATTAAAAAAAGGAAAACAAATAAACGTATTGGGGTAACACTGGTTAATGACATTATATAATTTCAGGGGTACAGGATTATAATTTGACATCTGTGTACTCTATTGTGTGCTCACCACCTGAAGTCTGGTTTCCCCTGGGATCATGTGTTTTGACTCCCTTTACCCACTTTCCCCTCCCCCCATCCCCTTCCTCCGAGAAGCCACAGCTCTGCTGTCTATATCTATGAGTGTGCTTTTTGTTTTGTTAGTTTGTCTGCTGCTTTTTGTTTTATATCCTTCATATGAGTGAAATAAACATCTTCTCTTATCGTGTTTACATTTGAGTTTCCTGACCATCAATTAATCTAATGTGGCTTTCTGGGATTAAAAATCAAGAGCAGCTCCTCTAACTAAGCTGTCTATCAACTTCCTCGGACATTTTATATCCTGAAGAAATGAATAAAACATACTTTAATAACAGATTCTGAATTTCAGTGATCTGAATCCAGTGGGACTTTTAATGAAAAAACAATCCAATTGTACATACTAGTACGATTCACTAAGAATCACTTAATTTAAGTTAGCATTCTGGTCATAAGTGAAAGCGACATTGTAGGAATGACTTCATGATGAGGTAAGCAAACACGTGCGTGTTTATGCTTTGTCAGATACTACTCTCCTTGCTCCTCCATGCATGAACCTATTTAGTCCCCGCAACTCTCCTAGACTACCAGTGTCACCCCCATCTTACGAATAAGGAAACTGAGGCACAGAGCGTTTAAGTAATTGGGCCTCAGGTTACACAGGATGGAGTCAGGATTTGACCTCCATCTGTGGTCTTCTGCCTTCTATTTTCTATCCCATTTGTTGAAAGACTCTTAGAAATAACAAGTGTTGCTGTATTTTTGGGAAGAGACCCTGTTTGTCATCACACGTTGAAATCAAGTGACCAAAACACTGACATCTGACTAGCTGGCAAAACGGCTGGCACTCCCAATTCACTCTGCTCATTTGTACACAAATATTTCTGAAACAAAATATAAATTACGCAGGGGACATACCACATTCACTATGATAAAGTTTAGCTATGATGCATTTAAACTACAGATAATGGATAGTCAAATAATTATGTTGCAAGATCTGGGAGTATATTATTTCCTTTAATGATTTTTGGGGGGCTATGAACTTGAGAAGCAGCCTGCTCATGCTTAGTGTCAGCTCTCAGAAATCTAAGGGATCTGTTTGTTCCCAGTTAGAAGAATGTACCAGCTTCCTCTCCTCCCACGTTGTCCTGCCTCTCCATGAGGGGTACTCGCAGCCGGGGGAGCATTTCACTTAACAACTGCAGAATATCACTGTGTCCCACCATCTCCAGGTCACCGCCCTGATGGTGTTCGACTGCAACTATGATAATATTCTGAATGATGTTAGAAACTTTACCGTGGAAGCAAGAAAATTAAGACCATCCATCAAGGACAACGCCCATTTCATCAATGTAGGATGTACAAGTCGGCCTATTCTTCCATCCCTCAGACGCCACCTGTGAAACACCTAGGTTTCCTGAGAAGTTCATCCCGGCCTTCTTCTACCCGTCGGCATCCTTTAATTAACGTAGCCCCGAACTGGTGCCAATTTTGGAGGCTTCTCCTGAACACAGTGGGGTGCCCCAAAAGGTACCCCAAACAGAGCCTACATCTGCTGAAAACTTCTCAGGATCACAGCATCATCAAAACATACATCACTGATGAGTATTTCATAAACCACCTGCACAACGCCACTTGCAGAAAGATTTAAAAAGGGGTCACAGTGACAAAGACTACAAAAAAGGCAAGCTAGAGGGAGATGACCTTTTATGTCTACAGTCCAAGGGTGCAGACTAAGGACAGAAAAGAGTTTTGCCCATTAGAAGTTTCCTCTGCCCGCCCAAGAGGAAACCACACATTAGATGGAATATTTGATCTATTAAGGCCAAAGGATGGCCTAGGGACTCGCTGCGGTGGCTCAGTTAACATCACAGCAACTATCTTCAGTTCTCTGCCAGCATCCTTCGAAGTAATCCACTGGAGAGTGTGAACGAGCCGAATGGACCTGCTCTCCATCTGCACCTGAAAAGCCTGTTGGATTTCGAGGTGAACAACGCTTCCTAAAGTGCGCTCCTTCACGCCTCGCCTTCACGGGCATTCGGGGCAGAAAGCAAAGGTCACCACCTTGTCCCTCACCTTTCTCCCATTCACTCCATCCTCTCTCTTTCATCAGCATCTGGTCAGTACCTGAGTCCCACGAAGTGCACCTCTTCACTCTAAGTCTAATCCTTATTCTCTCTTCCAAGTAAGGCGGCCTTACCTCCTCTCCTGCCTGGAACACTGCTTCTCTGCCTTCTCGTTCCTATCCCACCACACTCTCCACATTGCCAAGGTGATGCTGCTAAAACACACATCCACGTGTTAATTTAACCAATTTACTGAATGTCCACTGTGTGCCCTGCACTACGTATTGGAGAGATGGCAGCAAAAAAAGACCAAATCTTCCTGGTCCTCAAGAAGCTGATAATCTAGCAGGGAAGAATAATATTAGATGAGTGATTACACAGAAAGAAAACATTAGAATAGAAGATGGGTTGTTATGCCATATACAGTAGAAAAGACATAACCTAGTGAAAGGATCGAAGAAAACATCTTAGTGGAAGTGACGACTCGGCTGAAATCTAAAGATTAGGGAATTATCAGGAAGGAGAGTGGAGGAAGCGATGGAGAGCATTCCACGTAAAAGGAATAGAGGCACAATTAAAAAGGACACGCGACACGGTCCAGGAAGCGAAGGAGCTTCGACAGAGCCCAAACGTAGTGTGTGCTTTAAAAACTCTACTGAAGGAGAATCGATGACTTTCCCACGCACCAATAGCAGCTAATTGGAAAAGCAAGGAAATGCCATTCCCCACCCCCCATACACTCAAAGAAAAAAAAGAAAATTACATAACAGTGAAAATACACACAGAGAAGTAATCTTAACAAGAATATTACATGAAAAGGTGAGAATGTATAACAGACCTTGTTTTGAATGACATGTTTAAATGGCAAAAAACGTACTATACCTATTTTGAGTAGAAAGATGAGATATGTTTTTAAAAATAAGAGTAAGGAGAATGGATGATCAGTCTTAATTGACAGTCAGACATTAAGTCTGAGCTAAATAAAGCTGTCATCATTAAGACTGAGATGCTGGTATTAGAACAGGCTGCCAGCGGAACCAGCGAGCCCCGTGACAGTCTCTAGCACACCCTGGAGTTTACAAGCAAGACAGGAATCGCGCATCAGCAATGAAGGAAAAGATTGCTCCATAAATGTCACTGGAACAATCAGGTAGCTATTCGCAAAATACATTTAAATTAGTGATTCTCGACCCTGGTTGTATATCAAGAACTGTGGTATTTTTAAGAAACAAACATCTCACCACCCCACCCTGTCTCCAAATTTAGGATCAATAAATCTGGAAGAAAATTGGGTAGAGGTCTTTCTAAAAAGAGCTTCGGGTGATCTGATCATGCAGCTGGAATTCTGAATCATCGTTTACAGTCTTACTTATTTCATATCACAGGTCAGAATAAAATTATAGATTAGAAATACAAATAAAATTAAGTTAGAAATTTTTAAACCTTTAATTTCTAAATATAAGATGGAAAAGTTTAAAAATAATGAAATAAATTATAAAAAAAAATAACTAGAATAAAAATTAGAGAAAATCATTTATAACCAAGATGTCAGCTGGATAATGAATATCTTCCATATATAAAGACACAACTTATAAGGTGTGATTAAAAAAATACTTAATATACACAAGAGGGAAAGAGACATGTACAATTAAACGCCCCCAAATGGCCAATAAATAAAGTCAAATGTTTGTTCTCTGAAAGGTCTAACAAACTCTTCTAGCAGTATTGCTCTAATGAACAAGATTTGAAATAAATCGACAATAAATTGAATGCAAATGAGATGCTACAGTCGTAAAGTTAAGAAGATCATAGCTATGACAACATTAAGCCAATAAATTTGAAAATCAAATGACATGAAGGAATCCCTAGGAAAAAAGGTCATAGCTTAATAACCTAACTTCCAAAGGAAGAGAAACCTCAGTAATCTCATGACTTAGCAAGCTGACTCAGTACTTGAAATCTATCCACAAAGAAAATTCCAGGTGAATTCTACCAAACATTTAAGGAGGAAATAGTTCCAGCTTTATACGAAGTCAGAGAAGAGAGAAACTGGGAACACGTCCCTCACTCCTTATTGTGAGTTCCATAACTGAGATCATAACCCAATAAGGACAATGCAAGAAAACAAAAATTACAGACAAATTACTCTCAGATATAGATGTAAAATTTGAAATAAATATTTACAAAGAGAAGTCAATAACGAAGAAATAAAAGTAATCACCATGACCAAGTTGGATATCTCCAAAAAGGCCAGATTGTTTTAATGTTGGAAAATTTGTAAATGTAGTTCGAAATTTTTTTTTAATTAAAAAATATCATAATATCTTCTCAATGGATACAGAAAAAAGTATTTGATACAATTCAGCATCCATTCATGTTTACATGATAAATGGTGTCTACAGAATGTTTGCAGTAAGCAGCACTGTTAAAAGTAAATCATGAGAAGGGGAATTCAGATCAGAAAAAGCAAAAGTAGCTCCGTGATACTTTTGTGTGCTGAGGGCCTCATCAGCAAGGTTAAGTCAAGAAAGGGAAATTAACCATTAGGGCTGGAAAAAAGTGTCAAAACTGTCATTCAAAGTTTGTATCCTTATTTATATTAAAATTCCAAAAGAGCCTACATATAAGAATTAACAATAGAGTTTAGCAAGGTTCGTAGATTACAAAATAATGCACTAAAATAGATTTTATTTAGAAATGTTAGCAATGTATAGGTAGAAAATAAATTTTTTTAAAAAAGTTATTATGTATCACTGCATAGAAAAAACATAAAGTATCCAGAAATAAATCTAAAATACATGGGAGACCTTTAAGAAGAAATTATCATTTTTTACTGGAAAGACAATTAAGGAATTACTAAATAGAGAGACCATGTCATTGATTATTTGACTTAATGTCATAAAGCTATCATTTCTTCAGAAAATGAACTATAGATTAAATGCAATTATACTCAAAATCTCAAGAGAGTATTTCTAGAAAAGAAGACACAAGTCTTTCCTGAAGCAGAGGTAAGGAGGGGCGTGCCACAGAGGACCTCAAGACCTGCTGCGAAGCTGTGACAATAGGGATCACGTGCAACTGGTAGAGAGAAACAAACTGACAAATGAAAAAGACAGGAACGTCGAGATCAGACCCACACATATGGGCACTGACGATAATCAGGGGAAAGATAGATAACCATTCAATTAATGGCACTGGTACGATTGCTTATGCCCATAAAACGAAATACAAAAACAGACTGGAATTTCACAGCCTGTGCAAACAACAAAAAAATCATTTCGATATGACAAAAATAATTTATACAACGATATGAAAAATTACCTTTATGATCGCAAGGAAAGGGTTTCTGAAGACCCAGAAAGCCCAAGCCATAAAAAGAAAAACAACTGATTAATCTGCGTTATAATTACAAACTCTCCTTCATCAAAAGAAACCACGGAGAGACCGAACAAACAAGCCACAAACTGGGAGAAGACATCTGCCATACATACAAATTAAGAAAAATTTTAATATTCAGAGTTGACAAAAGAACTTTTATATATCAGGAAGAAAATTACAAACAACCTAATAGAATAAACAGCAAAGGACATTAAAAAGAGCTTTGGAAAGGAGATATTCAAATGCAGATAGGTAAAAATTAGGAAGTCTTACAATATTAAGGGCTGGAGAGAGGATGGAGCAACAGAAACTCTTATGCTGCCTAAAAATATCTAAATTGCCACAACCGCCCTGAAAAGCAGTTGGCAAACAGGGAGACCCAGCAATTCCAGGCCCAGGTACAGGCCTTAGAGAAACCTTTAAACAGCAGGGGTCACACACAAGGCTGATCAGGAAAACACTGTTCCTAGCAACAAAAACTGAAAGCAGCCAAATATCTATCACCGGAGAGAGGATGACACATCATTCCACGACGTCACACTGCACAGCCGGGAACCGCACCTGCGTTAAAACGTGGACACATTTTTCAGCACGACGTTGAGGGGAAATGAGCAAAACCCAGAAGATCCCACACGACTTATTTTTTTGAAGCTCAGAAACATGCAAAACTGAAACATATGCATTAGGAAGACACTGGTATGTGGGAAAAGCTGGGTTTTTTTTTGTTTTTGTTTTTTAAACCAGGAAATAACAAACATGAAGTGCGGGATGGGTGGGGGTGAGGGGAGAAGGAGAACAGGGTAGGAGGTGACTGCACCGTAGGTGGATTCAGGAGGAGCCCCCACAGCGGGTGTGGGGTTCGTGGCTATTTATGCTTCACGGCGTGTCGTATCTATGTTGGGTCTATTATATGTATTTAAAAGGTAACGGCATCTTCTGGAAAACTAAGAACGTTGGGTGCATTCGAGATAGTAACATCTAGAAGTAAGAATTTACAGACCTCGGCTGCGATTAGGTGGTACGGAGAACAGTACTCGCCGTGGGACTCGTGTGACGTTTGCACATGTGTCCTGAAGCACTAACATCCATCATTCGTGTGGACTTAGAGTCGACATTAATAGCACGTAGCATGAGGAATGCACGTTATAAAATAGAATTCAGTCAGTCGACTCATTTCTCGACGTCTGCTCTGCACCAGCAAGGGTCCAGGTGGAAATACCACAGAGAGTTTACATTTCAGTAAAAGCCAGACCCTCAGGGAGAGCATTAACTTGCTCAAGACGAAGCTTCCAGAATTCTAGGATACCCCTTCTCTAGCCTCCAAATGCATTCCCCGCATCCTGTGAGTTCCACCTTCTACATCTTTCCTGACAGTCCCCAAGGTTTTAGCCCTAGACCTCCAACACGCCGCGATCCTGACACCACCGTGTCCCCTGCCCTCACCCAGTCTTCCTCGTGCACCCTCCACACATGCAAATCTGGATGTCAAGTGTCACCGAATCCCCACAGAACGTTAGAGAGCGATCTCCTTGTTTAAAGCACTCAGCAAAAGCTCTACGTAAAACGATTATCTTACTATTGGGATAGTTTGTGTTTCTGTCCCCCTCCCCCACTAAGCTGTGAGTCCCTGGAGGATCAGAGGCCAGCCACTTCCTTTTATCCCTCTCCAAAGCAGGGAGCCTCAGTGCAATGACAGCAATTCTGTTTCAGGTATGTTAAGACACTCAAATCTGTACACAGAGGAAAACTTCAAAATCGGAGCATGGCCGAAAAGGCTTCCCGCCGCCCAGCCTGGGCCGAGCTTTCCAGCGCCTCTTTCTCCTCCCACAGACAGCGTTCCCTGAACCACGGAACAGCAGTCATCCCCTGCATGTTACGAGTCCACGCTCAACCACGTTTAGGAACACTCTGGATCACACCGACGTGAGTGGGTTTCTTGGCGTGGGGACATCTCTGAGACTTTACCCTGGTCTTGTGATTTGAGACTCTCTGAAAGGGAGATTTGGGATGTGGCCCCCTCGAAACTCTCCGGCCTCATTGCCCTTTCATGTGGAAAATCTATTCACAGCCCGCAGTATAAAGATTTAGCAGAGTCTTCCCCAAACTGCGGCAACTGCCTTTCGGAGATGGCTTCCCACGTGTCTTCTCTTCCGTGCACTGTCAGGCTTGACCACCCCTGATTTCAGCGTGTCCCTGTCCCACATTTCCCTTTGTGTCCACAGCTTTCTATCTGGACAGAGTATGAGTTGACACCTGCCAGTGACACGGAGATAGCACACAGATGAATGCGGATTCATTTTTTCCCTGGTTTTGCCCCTATACTTTTTCAAATGAGAAGGAACATTCCTCAGAGCAATTTCAGGAGATATTGTGCGGCTTCTCTAAAAAAAAAAGAAAAAAGTGCTTGCTGACGACCTGGCCGTTCTTATTACGGCTTCCAAACCAACCGCCGACCGTGGCGAAGATGCTCGTCCTCGGCGCTCTTCCTCCCTCTGGGAGGCCGAAGGAGAGAAAATTCCAACCGAAAATCAACCTCTATACCGTTGCAGGAGGCAAGTGGAAGAAACGCTTGGTGCAGGTCTTCTTTCAAATGTTTTCCACCGAAAGAAAAAACAAATAACAGTCATCGCATGAGGCCGTAGCAGACGCGAACCAAGACGCACGGACTTATTTTCGATGTCACTGCGGTCTGGGAGGATTTTAAAGGGAAATTTCTCACGAGAGTTTTTCGAGGTCATTTCAGTCATAATTTAAGAGCCCTAAGACAAACAATTGTTCGTTCAGTTTTGAATTTTTGAATAGCTTAGTTTTAGGTCGAGTTTACGACGTGTTAGAACTTTACTTCTGGATGATAGCTTTGCGGGACCGGCGAGCGCCACACCGTAACAGCACTTACTGCAATTTTCACATAGAGTCGCCATTTCGAAGGGCTGGTGATTTGGAGTCACTATGCGCTTACTTTTAAGAAATTATTAATATTCATGGGTCCAATTTATCTGATGTCTACTCCATCAGGAGCACAGCTCCCAACTACAGTGACAGTCCCCCGAGAAAAGCTGATGGCGTTTCTGACAACTCATTCCGAGATGCTGTCTCCTAAAACAACCGTAAGTAGGAGGAGAGACAGCTCGTGTCTGTGTCAGGCTTGACTGAGTTAATCTACTTTAAATTCTTACATTTTTCCGGCGAAGTTTGTGGCAGATTTTTAGGTGCAGCATTAAAGTTCATTTTTTTCCCTATTGCTTTTAATACTTGGGTGGTTTTTCCATCAACAACAAAAAAATACTTGCAAGGTACTCTTTATTTTGCTATGATCTTGATTATATTAGATTTAGATTATATTAGATTGTATCATTCTAGATTTAGTTGTTGTTATATTACATTCAATTGATCTGAACCTTCCCTCAGAACGACGTAGAGTGGCCACTACGTCGTCTTATTGTCGTCATTGTTATTGTATTGCTGTTATTGAGAGGGCTTAGTAAGAAATTAAGTTTGATGCCCACAGATGAGATTTCTAGAAAGACAAGGAGGTGATCTTTCAGGCACCCTCTCTGGTATATTTTTTCTCCAGTCTAGCATTTGTAGATACTCGACATACTCCCACGACTCGGTGCTTTGACTTAAAAGGTTGCATCACAGCTTATCACTCAGGTGTAAGAGCAGAACCCAGCCACCAGCAGCCAAGTCGTGTGGTTCTGAGAGCGACTTTCAGAGCCTCCCCAGTGCGGGAGTGATGGAAACCTCGGAGGGGTGAGAGAGCCCCACCTTGGATTAGAGCAGCTTCGCAGTTGAGTTGGGAAATTAATAAAGCTTCCCATTGCAAAGACACAGATTCCTGCTCTCCCTCTGCATCTCTGTGAAGTTAAAGAAACCGCCCACCGGGCCGCCCCAGGCAGCAGCTCAGGCTTCCATCTTTCATCTACCTCCATCCTACCCGATGAGCCGCTCTGCTGCCAAGATCTTGCTCGTGGCCCACAGCAGCAAATCAGGTAACAGACAGGTGAGTTGAAGGGCTGGAGTTTTAGGGCAGAAATCTGGTGAGTTGTGAATATTATGTAAAGACGAAAGAAGTGGAGCTTTGACACTAACAGGAAGCAAAACATGCAACCCCCAAATATGCCGCATCTGCGTATCGATTATGCCGAATTAAAGTCACTTCAGTAACAGCCAGTACAAAAAGGACACTCTGACCCTCCTTCGTCTCCTCGAACACAGGAGATAAATCTCCCCTGTGAGCGGTACCCGCCCGGCACCGGAAGGTAATGAGACATCCTTATCACCAAGAGAACACGACAAAGAACATGGGGTTGGTACGGCGGGCGAGCTCAGGGAGGTCTAGGGATCAAAGTCTGCTCTGTCTCTTTGTCTTTGCTTGGCGTGACAAACATTCGTTTACCAAACATTCTCTCTTCTCATCTCCCTGTGCCTTGTCTTCCTCGCCTTTGAAATCCCAGACCCCTACCCCGTTTCTTCTTAGCTCAAGACAGCATATAAGCCCTCAACTGCCTGACTGCCCTTGGGCCCTCATATTCTTATAGAGCCCCTGTACATAAGTAATTAAATTTGTTTTCTTCTCCTGTTAATCTGTGTCATTATGTTAATTTGATTATTAACATAAGAACCTAGAAGGGTGGGGTTGAAAATTTTCCTCCCTAACAATACCCATGTGGACGGCAGCAGCATTTAAAAAATAGCCTTTAAAAATACTGTGATAATGTTCCGTGGGTAACTAGAAATAATCAGCATCAGCTGAGAAAGCATAGTGCTTGGTACAGGTATGACATTTGTCCTCTCAAGCTCATGAATAAAGTGGGAGCCCACCAACTCACTCCTTTTCACATATAAGCAGCATGCATTTTCTTTTAAGAGTCAATTAAATCATGAATCAGTACTTGACAAGATGCCGTGGCATAAACATAAAGTTTGGATTACTTCAAAAACATAGCCTCTTTTCAACGTACCTTAGCACCGAAAAATAAAATTTTATTCTGGAGTAGAACATCAAATTTGTTCTGAACCTTCTGGTAGAACTGTTTTCAGTCTTTAAAAAAAAATTCTAAATCTATATCATAATGTCCAGTTTGGTAGCTGCCAGCCACATGTTGCTAGCTACATTTAAATTTAAATTAAATTAAGTTCAAAATTCAGTTCCTCGGCTGCACCAGCTACACATGACAAGAAGCTGCCGTATCGGACAGCACAAGCAAGCATTTCCACTACTGCAGGATGTCCTATTGGACAGCACTGTTTTAAGTCCTGAAGACTAATTTTTTCCCACGCAAAAAACATAAGTATGATTTCCTCTTGTTTAACAATTATCTGAGAAAACTATTCACTTGCTGGGTCAGAAACTGAAAAGCAAATCACGCTGAGCTCTCAGAGTCTCAGAAAAAAACCCACGGTCAACAGCTCAAGATGCAAATGCTGTTATTAAGCTATGCCGATGGAGGCACCTGGCACAGGTGAAGCCCGTAGCCTCTGGTACAGCCAGAGGCCTTTCAACCAGCCTCAACTCTCAGGAAACACGCCTAGTCAGTCCCAGAAGCCCTCGCTGCTTTCATAAATGAAAATGAAGGCTGAAGAACAGAACTCAGGAATTTTTTTTCAATAGATGAAGCAGATGCCTTGGTATGTCCAGAGTGTTAATAGAGAATAAACATCCTGTGCATTAGCCAATCAAATTGCTCTATTTACCACTCAACGCTCCATTTATCTGATTATCATCAACACGTACTATTAAGAAGTATATTTTACATGTATCGACGCATGGGGCTGTCTCAAGACTGCGGGCAGAACCATTCCCTCCAGGAAATACTCGGAAGACCTTCCTATTTGTAACAGCGTATAAGCAGCAGCTACTTGCATCGAACAAACCCCAGCTCCGTCACTTAAAATCGTTAGCCTGAAGCCAAGCTTCATCAGTGAGGGGGTGAACACTGATGCATGTAAAATCGGGATTAAGGCTGGGGCGTATTGGCAGGGGAAACTGACACTGTGAAGTAAGTGTCACGCCAAATAAATGTTGTCATAGGACGAAGGGAAAGGGCTGAGTCTCGACTGATTCATCATCTCTGGGGTGAGCTGCCACCTCTCTTGGACACATGACAGTACCTGCAGTGGGCTTTCTGGCCGATGGCTCTGTGTGACTTATAAATTGTTCTACGAACACATTATTTCCCACTGATTGCAGGCAAAACTAGAAATATTTCAAGGCTACACAATTAAATCTCTGAACCACCGAGCTTTGGGATTATGTGACTATATGGTCTCAATTCACTTAGAAATAAAACTGTAGAAGCAAGTACCAAAAAAACCCTAGGCCTGATATTCCCACCCTGTCTCTACACTCAGGGAAAAAAAAAAAAATGTCCTTAACAGCATGAGAGTGGTGTGCATGTCTACGATAGAATAAGCATCGCTTTCTTAGAAAGAAATTGCCAACACAAAGATTTCAGTCCTATAAATATGTCACCATTTCTAAAGTCATTGATTTTGCCATAAAATTAAACTGTGGCTGCCATATGAATCTCAATATTATATTATCCCTTTTCCCTCACATCTCAAGTTCTCTCTCAAATATCAAAATAATAAAAATATTAGCATAAAGTTGTCAGAGAGAGCAGGCTAATTTACACACCACGTGTTAAACCAGCATTTCTTCCTTTGAGGTCAGGAGTTTTATACTGGAAAGTAGAAGCCACACCGGGCTAACCAGAGAGACAGAGCAGAGGAAAGGCTGGGGGGTGGTGACCACCGAGAAAAGAAAGAGAAAGAATGAGAGAGGACACTGATGGGCCCTGCTCTC
>NW_011889053.1:473042-480014 GCF_000151845.1 Pteropus vampyrus | reverse complement strand
TGTCACCATTTCTAAAGTCATTGATTTTGCCATAAAATTAAACTGTGGCTGCCATATGAATCTCAATATTATATTATCCCTTTTCCCTCACATCTTAAGTTCTCTCTCAAATATCAAAATAATAAAAATATTAGCATAAAGTTGTCAGAGAGAGCAGGCCAATGTACACACCACGTGTTAAACCAGCATTTCTTCCTTTGAGGTCGGGAGTTTTATACTGGAAAGTAGAAGCCACACCGGGCTCACCAGAGAGACAGAGCAGAGGAAAGGCTGGGGGGTGGTGACCACCGAGAAAAGAAAGAGAAAGAATGAGAGAGGACACTGATGGGCCCTGCTCTCTAGTTATGCTCTCTCCTTCACACTGTTTATGCACCAAAAGTGAAGGCAACAAAAGCAAAAATAACAAATGGGATGACACGAACTAAAACGCCTCTGCACAGCAAAGGAAATGATCAAACGAAAAGGCAGCCTGCTGAATAGAAGAAAATATTTGGAAATCATATATCTGATAAAGGGGTTACCATCCAAAATATATAATACATATAAAGAACTTATACAGCTCAATGGCAAAAATAAAATAAAATAAAATAAATTAAAAAAAATCTAATTTAAAATGCAGGCAGAGGATCTGAATAGACATTTTCCCAAAGGAGACAGACAAATGGCCATCAGGTACATGAAAAGGCGCTCAGCATCACTAATCGTCAGGGAAATGCAAATCGAGACCACAATGAGACATCACCTCACACCTGTCAGAAAGACAAGAAATAACAAGTGCTGGCGAGGACGTGGAGAAAGGGGGACCTCATACACTGTCAGTGGGACTGGAAACTGGTACAGGCGCTACGGACGACAGCGTGGAAGAGCTCAAAACACCAAAACCAGAACTGCCACACGAGCCAGCAGGTCCACTGCTGGGTGTCTATCCGAAGAAAACAAAATCAACATCTTGAGAAGATATATGTACTCCACGTTCACTGCAGCATTATTTATAGTAGCCAAGACTTGGACACAACCTAAGTGTCCATCAGCAGATACATGGGCAAAGAAAATGTGACATTCACACACACACACACACACACACACACACACACACACACACACACTGAAATATTATTTAGCCATAAAAAAGAATGAAAACTTACCACTTACAACAGGAATGGACCTTGAGTACATTACACTAAATTAAATAAGTCAGACAGAGAAAGACAAACACTGCATAATCTAACTTATATGTGGAATCTGAAAATTAAAAACCCAGCTCATAGAAAAAGAGAAGAGATCGGTGGTTACAAGAGGCAGGGGGAAGCGGGGTGGGGAGAAACGGGTGAAAGTTGCCAAAAGGTATGAACTTGAAGTCACAAAATATATAAGCCACAGGGACATAACATATAGCAATGTAACTATAGTTAATGACACTGTCTTGTATATTCGAAAGTTACTGAGAGAGTAAAGACTAAAAGCTGTCATCACAAGAAAAAAACTTCTGTGACTAGGTATGGTGACGGATGTTAAGTTGACTTATTGTAGTGATCATTTCACCAGGAGAAATCTTAATTTTCATCTTTTATACCAAGAAAAAAGACTTGATGTAATCTATGCCTTCGTTATAGAGTTTTAACTAATCTAAATTTAAAAATTTTTTTGAACGTCTACTCTTTACAATTACATGATTAGCTATTCTCACGAATAGGTTTGTTGAGTCAATTTATGCCTACACTGGAGGCCACAATGCTGCATGGATGACCCGTCCACTTGGTGACCCCATGAACACTTTCGAAGGGCCCAGGGAGAGGCCACAAAGCTGGTCTTGGTCCCTGTCCTCAAGAAGACGAGGAGCCAGTGACAGGACAGACAAGCCAGAAGATAAACATGGCAGCAGAGTGACAGGGATGATGATCCACAGGCCACAGCCAAAGTCCTCCGGGACAGAGAATCACGCCGGGGCGATTCTGGATGTTCACGATGCAACTTGCGACGCAGCATCTGCGCGAAGACGGGGGAGGGAGCGGCCGCGTTAGGGCTGAATCACGTCCCACAGTAAGGAAACGGTTGGAGTCCGGATTCCCGGTGCTTTAGACTCATATGGGCGGCAATGCCCAAGGTCAAGTAAGAAAGGAGCAAGGGGATTCAGACGCAGCGGTTAGGATGAACGAAGGTGGGGAGACTACAGAAAGAGCCTTCTGGTGGTGAGCGGGAGGTTGGGGAGACACTCTAGAACTCGAAGATCCAGCCTGGTTAATTGACATAAAAGATCAAAGCAAAGGCGTGTGACATTATCTTACAGAGGAAGAATGGCTCCCAGGCTAGTGGGATTTGACTGCAATTTGCCTGAAGGAATTAACATTAAAGAAAAAACAACTGTGGATCAGAAAACGGTTGGTCCAAAACGAAAGACCCCAAAGAGCCGACAGCGTGGGCATCTATATCAGCAAAGGGGAGGGTGCCTAGGAGGGTCCAGCAAGGCTCTGCGGGAGTCTCTCACGGAGACACAGCATGGCACCTGCTTCCATTAAACACCGAAATTAAAGAACGAAGAGCTCTTCAATCCTGAGTCCAAGTTCACCAAGCAGCATCTGACAGATAATCCGCTCAGCCCAAGCCACACACTCCGTTCACTCAAGAGTTAGGATTTCCTTGTTACACATACACTCGCATCCTGGCTCAGAGAACTTGATGGCTTCGGTGGCATCAGCAGCCACGGTGGTGTCTGAATCCCACAGGACAGGGTGGGCATCAGGACACTGAGGTCTGGACGTTCGGCCTCGCCGAGGGGTGTAATGCATCCCCCCACAGTGAACACCCTTCGGAGGGGTCACAGTGCACCCAGCCTAGTCCTGCCTCCTTCCAGGACCTTCAAGGCCCCATGTGACCTCTCTTCCCCCCAACCTGCTTCTCGACCTCATCCGCCCATCTCGCTCGCTAGCCTCTGCCTCACCGTCACCTCTGCATCCCACCAGTGAACTACCGGAGGGGCTTCGAATTTGCCATTTCCTCTGCCCCCTGAGCTCCTCCCCTGGCCCCATGTCATCATTACTGGGCCTCGGGCCAAAGGTCCCCTCCTCACAGAGGGCTCTCTTGACCGACCTATCAAAAGGTGCCCTCCTTTACCCCACAAGCCACTCCTTAATGCCCCAGCCCACTGCTTGTTGTCCTTCAAGGCCCTTAAGCTATCTTGTTGATTCATTTGTTTTTCTGTCCATCTCCCCAAGACTAAACTGTGAGCTCCACTTATGGGACCTTCTATGTCCTTTTTAACCACTTATCCCTAGTGCCTAAAAGTGCACTTAACACTCCGCAGGTTGAACCAAAAAAATAAAACTTCATGTTTCAAGCGCATCAGAGTCTTCAACCCTGGACCATGGACCGGCAAATCAGTCACTTAAGATTCGATTTTGACTATAAAACATCCGAAACATCGGAACAGCTAAGATACAGTTAAAAAAAAAAAAATTGGAGCCAGGACAGCCTCCCTCAGCAACTCTACGTTGTTCTGTGGCCTTTGATCAGTCCCTTCTGAGCCCAATGTATCTATGTGCGAAATGGAGACACCGGCGGTCACACCACAGGCTATTTTAAGAGTTAAATAAAAATAACAGAGTTGTGTACCAATGCGTGACTCTTGGTTCATAAATAATTTTTACTTAATTTCTAGTTACTCGAAGATCAACACAAAACTCAAAACGACAGTCAAGCGATGCAAGAGACCTGTGTGTGCTCTTTTCAACATCCTATGGAATGAAGCGTTGGGAAAACCTCCCTTCTGGAGGGCGGCAGCGACCCACGAGGGCTCCTCGCCGTGACAAAAGCTGTAAGGAGACACCCGTCGCCCCCACGTCCCCAGACCTTCCTACTCACTGCTCCAACGCACTAATGCTGGTTCCCACAAGAAGGTGTAATTTAATAATCTTTGAATTGCCGAGGCCTGTGTATTTTTAAACCTGAAGGCTCAATTAGCGGCTGGAGTTCAATCGCTATAGGACCAAGTGTAATTTCAGACAATTACTTCACCCTGGATGTAAAGAGCCATATATTTTTAAGTCACAGTTGCTCTATTCCGTTTAAACACCCTTTTCTAAACACTTAATGTTTTCAAAGACTGCGTTTGTTCTTTCTCCAAAAGGGATCTGATAAAGAAAAAGGTTTTCTCTTATGAAATAACACTTCTCATGTCTATTGATTACCAGACTCCAACTTATGTGTCCCTCATGACGAATGGTGCCTTGGATTCTCTGCCTGCTAAAGTAAGGACCACCTGTGGATCCACAATCAATGTCTATTTGCTTCTACCACTAAATACGCATTTTGTTCATTGCTCACCCCTGCCTACTTAAAGTTCTTTCCCCCCAAATGTGACTATATACAATTAATCACGCACAATCCCACTTGTTGCTATGAAATTTTCCTTAGACCATTAAAGAAAAGCATGACCTTTTCGTGTATTTTGAGATGAGTCAAATGCAAAACTCTTATAGCTCTCAGCTGATTCCTGCATGCTACAGCTAATACAGTACTGCAGATAGAATGAATTTTTTTTTTTTAAATGATATCACTCTAAAACTTACAGGAGCTGAAACAGAAGTGAAAAACTTAGAGGGGTGGTCATCAGGAAAATTGTACTAATCGCTTTATTTGGGTAAAAGGACTATTTTTCTGAAAAGCAGCTCACACGGACGAGACCACCTCTGGGCAAGTGTAATTCACACAACTTATACTTACCCAACTATTAGTAGCAAATCACCAATGTGATAAACACAAGATTGCAGACATGCCTTGACTGCCTTCAGTACATATAATTTGGGGAAATACTGCAATTTGTGTTTGGGAAGGCCATTGTTCAAACTTTATGCAATGCTCCACAGCATGGGTGCCATTAAAAATACACAGAAAGACTAACATTAAGTGTCTTGTTAAAGTTAACTGGGTCTCTTAACAACTTAGCAAAATATAAATTAAATTGAGATGAAATTTTAAAAGGTAAAGCACTCGCCTACAGTTTCGAAAAAATAGAGAATTATGGTTATGACTCAATCGGCCTGAGGCGGGCTCCGTAATTTAATTTCCTCCAAACTTCTCTCCTTTTCCTCTTCTGTATTCATAAACCACAAGCTATAAAAAGGTGACAAAGGAACTCTAACCCCTTCACTTAACGGATTGCCTCTTCCAGAGCCATAAATGCTATATATCCGGGGCTGGTACAGACCGGCGGAGGAAAAGCGAGGGGCATGTCAACTAGTCAAGTAGGAAAGAAACGTACAAATGAAAAAGCAAGACCGTTTCCATGAGAAAATATGCCTCTTAGGGCTTTGAACTCAGTGAGTGCATTAAGCACCACCTACAGGCAAAATAGTTTAAAGCTCTCTGACATCACGACATAACGTCTAGACAAACAAGCTTACCGCCCGGGAAGGAGAGAGAATAAGGCAAGCACCCCACTGTACCACGAACACAAGGCGGAATAAAATCCAGAAGATAAGTACGTGGAGATCTGAATCCGGTTTGAGGGGTGGAGGAAAAATCGAGATAAGTCGGGAAGGAATGACATTTCGGAGGAGTGTAGGATTAGAGCTGGGGTTTCAGGAGTGAATCAAGAAACAGAACTCACACGGTGAGAAATCCATTCTTTCAGTATCGAGTGCCTATCTCGGTGTGATGTAACGTGCTGGACCAATGGGGACAGCTAAGCTGTAGCAAGGGCCGATAGACCCGAGGGCCACCTTTGGGAGGCCTTCTACAACAGGTGAAAGGTTAGTGGAGTTTTAGTTCCATTAAGGTAAAAACCTCCATCATCCAGAAGTCCATGAAGGTGATAGACAAAATAAAGAGAAATCGGTCATAATAATAAAATCAGAAAATGAGACTAGTTAGAAAAACTACTATATAGCAAAATATACATACATTCAGTGAGTTTATAGGATTTTTCTCATTACCTCTTCAAATCCTTCCTTGGGGAAAAAAAAATTAAGAAAGAAAAAACAATCTTTCATCATTTCTGAGTTGACATTGAGAAGAACTTTTTAAAAAAAATCATGGTCATAGCCTTTTTGTTCGTTTAATATTTTTTGGGGGGTGCATCTTAAAATATAGTCTTTAAAATTCATTTGCTTATAATTAATAACAAAATATTAAAGATATTTAATTTAGAAGATTTCTAATGAACTTAACACTAATTTTTAAATAAGCAAATCTTTGCAAATCAATTTTTTTTCTTAAACTAATACGATGACTTTGGTCTGCAAATAACTGTACAATAAGTCCTATAAAACATTTGTTTCCGATGATTTTACCCTTTCCCAAGGTATGAGAGGGAGAAGCCATGAGAGGAGGACAAGATTCATTTACTTTTCAAGGTTTCAAAATCTACTAACTCTAAATCTCGACAGCCCCACTTTCTCGTGTTGTCCTTTCTCCTTGTCTCTGCTCAGAGCCACCCACCGCGTTGTCGCTCATCTCATTCGGACAATTCCCGTTTCTTTTTTCCTTCTCCGTCAGAAACTAAACTGGCCAGTTGCCAAAAATCTGCGTAGCTCTACTTACCCCTCTCCCACTTGGCATATGAATAAATTCCCTGAAGTCAAGTCTTGATTTATAAAAACAGCACACAGTCAAGGAGTGATGGAATCACATCCACAGGACAAAATTCAGGGCCAAAATTCAGGATTTTAAAGGATCGAACTTTGGGGTAAATTTGCTCCAGATTCAGTACAAATTTGTTTCCTATGATTTGTAATTTTGACAACCACCTTTCAATCCTTCAATAGAAACCAGATCTCTGAGTTCCTACAGGAGAACCCACCATCATATAAGGAGCCCCACCTTGCCCTAACCCTGAAGTTTTCTGGGTGATGGAACCTTCCTTATACATCAGGACTGAACTTAGTAAACATCAACATTAGCTAAAATGAAGAAAAATGGGCTCGCTCTAGAAACGTACGATGGTTTTCTGATTTGGCAAAAAAAAAAAAAAAAAAA
>NW_011889053.1:471312-472992 GCF_000151845.1 Pteropus vampyrus | reverse complement strand
TTAATTTCTAGTTACTCGAAGATCAACACAAAACTCAAAACGACAGTCAAGCGATGCAAGAGACCTGTGTGTGCTCTTTTCAACATCCTATGGAATGAAGCGTTGGGAAAACCTCCCTTCTGGAGGGCGGCAGCGACCCACGAGGGCTCCTCGCCGTGACAAAAGCTGTAAGGAGACACCCGTCGCCCCCACGTCCCCAGACCTTCCTACTCACTGCTCCAACGCACTAATGCTGGTTCCCACAAGAAGGTGTAATTTAATAATCTTTGAATTGCCGAGGCCTGTGTATTTTTAAACCTGAAGGCTCAATTAGCGGCTGGAGTTCAATCGCTATAGGACCAAGTGTAATTTCAGACAATTACTTCACCCTGGATGTAAAGAGCCATATATTTTTAAGTCACAGTTGCTCTATTCCGTTTAAACACCCTTTTCTAAACACTTAATGTTTTCAAAGACTGCGTTTGTTCTTTCTCCAAAAGGGATCTGATAAAGAAAAAGGTTTTCTCTTATGAAATAACACTTCTCATGTCTATTGATTACCAGACTCCAACTTATGTGTCCCTCATGACGAATGGTGCCTTGGATTCTCTGCCTGCTAAAGTAAGGACCACCTGTGGATCCACAATCAATGTCTATTTGCTTCTACCACTAAATACGCATTTTGTTCATTGCTCACCCCTGCCTACTTAAAGTTCTTTCCCCCCAAATGTGACTATATACAATTAATCACGCACAATCCACTTGTTGCTATGAAATTTTCCTTAGACCATTAAAGAAAAGCATGACCTTTTCGTGTATTTTGAGATGAGTCAAATGCAAAACTCTTATAGCTCTCAGCTGATTCCTGCATGCTACAGCTAATACAGTACTGCAGATAGAATGAATTTTTTTTTTTAAATGATATCACTCTAAAACTTACAGGAGCTGAAACAGAAGTGAAAAACTTAGAGGGGTGGTCATCAGGAAAATTGTACTAATCGCTTTATTTGGGTAAATGGACTCTTTTTCTGAAAAGCAGCTCACACGGACGAGACCACCTCTGGGCAAGTGTAATTCACACAACTTATACTTACCCAACTATTAGTAGCAAATCACCAATGTGATAAACACAAGATTGCAGACATGCCTTGACTGCCTTCAGTACATATAATTTGGGGAAATACTGCAATTTGTGTTTGGGAAAGCCATTGTTCAAACTTTATGCAATGCTCCACAGCATGGGTGCCATTAAAAATACACAGAAAGACTAACATTAAGTGTCTTGTTAAAGTTAACTGGGTCTCTTAACAACTTAGCAAAATATAAATTAAATTGAGATGAAATTTTAAAAGGTAAAGCACTCGCCTACAGTTACGAAAAAATAGAGAATTATGGTTATGACTCAATCGGCCTGAGGCGGGCTCCGTAATTTAATTTCCTCCAAACTTCTCTCCTTTTCCTCTTCTGTATTCATAAACCACAAGCTATAAAAAGGTGACAAAGGAACTCTAACCCCTTCACTTAACGGATTGCCTCTTCCAGAGCCATAAATGCTATATATCCGGGGCTGGTACAGACCGGCGGAGGAAAAGTGAGGGGCATGTCAACTAGTCAAGTAGGAAAGAAACGTACAAATGAAAAAGCAAGACCGTTTCCATGAGAAAATATGCCTCTTAGGGCTTTGAACTCAGTGAGTGCATT
>NW_011889053.1:421086-470047 GCF_000151845.1 Pteropus vampyrus | reverse complement strand
AAAAAAAAAAAAAAGAAATGAAAATCTCAGTAACTAACACTTCTGGTTGGAAAGAACAGATTATAGAATGTGTCCTTTTTTTCTAGAATTCAGTCTTTTATTTGAATAAATATCTTAGATCATTTATTTACTCATTATCATTTTGCATATGCCGATAAAAACTAAAAATTAGAAATTACCTAAGTTCCTATAGAAAGGGGCATACAGAAAATATATTTTCCCCCATGAACTGAACTGAACTGAGTATTTGCCATGTGTATGCAATTAAAAATGAAATTTCCAAGGTTCTTTTGAGAAAAAAGGATTCCTCTTTAATTTTCTCAAAACTTTTAAACAAATATAAAACTCCATTATTCATACATCTTACCATACAGGAATAATAATACATTATGGTGAATTTATTGTGTGTGAATTATGTTTCAATAAAAAAAAGAACGCATTAAATAAAACCCGTGAAAATTGTATTTAAGAGAAAGGAGCTGATTTCTCAGCTCTGCAAAGAACCTCGAGAATTTCCAAGGTCAACATTTACAAGCATTATCGGCCTGAGATAATACTTTAGAATAAGTACATTTAACTCTTTAAAACCCAAGACAATGGCGAGAAAGCACCATGCAGCACAAAAGGTTGAGCAAAATAGAAACCGGAAAGTAAACACACTCAGTCAAAAATAGGCCACTTCTCATGGTTAAATTGTCATCCTTCCACCAATGCAGCTCACAGAATAAGAAATCTGACATTTGACACACTTAAGTAGATTTTATAGCACATCTTCCCTCGTTACTAAATAAACACTTCTTGACACATCTCAAGGTACCTTCTTGTGCCCTGGAGAAGAAGACGGACACAAAAATATCTCAGATAAGATGACTGCCCTGGGAATACTGAGCCTAGTGGGGAGGATGCTTAGACCAACGATTCCAACAGCACAGGAAGTGACCCAACGAGGCCAAACAGTGGCATCGACAATCCTTTATTTCTATCCACAGGGACATTGCTCAGTCTCAATTTAACCTACCTCAAAATAACTTCCCAACATAATGATCACAGATTTCTTGAAGTTTTTCATATTAGCTTGCATTTCTTTTTCCACTATGGTTTCACGCAATTTTACCCAAGGAAAAAAAAAGTTAAATGTCACCATTGGCTCATTGATTTCCATTTTTCCCCTTGATGATAGGAATCAAGAAATATGATTCAGAAATGCCTATTTCTGACATTTTGTTCCATTATTCTATTAAAAAGGGAATAAAGAGTTTTCAGTCTTAATGTAAGATTTCTATCAACTGCAAAACTGTTTGTGCTTGAAAACTATTTCCAAACAATATGAGGATTTTCAACACATAATATGTTTTTCATTCTTCTCAACTTATAGGCTATTGATGTATTATATTTCAAATCGATATTTGATCCCCCCTCGATATTATTGAATGCATTCAACATTAATTCAGGTTTTATCATACATTTAACTTTTCTTTACTTTTTAGTTCTTGGTGCAACGTAGATCTTCCACCTAAGATCATTTTCTTTCTGTATAAAATGCATTTTTTAATGCATTTTAACATTTCTTGTAGAAAGGGTCAGTTGGTGGCACCCTCTCTGATTTTGTTTCTGTGTGCGTTTTGATTTTAAACTCATTCTTTTCTTTATATAACATTATATTAGTTTCAGATATACAACCTAGTGATTCAATATCTGTATATACTGCGAAATGATCAGCACAATAAGTCTAATTAACATCCATCGCCACGCATAGTTACACTCATTTTCCCCTTTTGGTGAGAACTTTTAAGGTGTACTACTTAACAACTTTCAAATACACAATACAGTATTCTTCGTGTGGTCACCACACTGCACAGTACACCCCAGGCCTTACTTTAGAACTGGGAGTTTGTACCTTTGACCCCCTTCACCCATTCCTCCCAACCCCCCACTTCTCAAAACCACCAATCTGTTCTCTGTTTCTGAGTTGGAGTTTTTATTTTTTAGATTCCACATATAAGTTAGATGATGCAGTGTTTGTCTTTCTCTGTCTGACTTATTTCACTTAGCATAATGTCCTCAAATTCCATCCATGTCGTTGTAAATGGTAAGATTTCGTTCTTTTTTTTATGGCTGAATGATATTTCAGTGTGCATGTGTGTGTGTGAATGTCACATTTTCTTTACCCATTTATCTGATGATACACACTTAGGTTGTTTTCATGTCTTGGCTATTATAAATAATGCCACAGTGAACCTCGGGGCGCAGGTAGCTCTTGGAGATAGTGATTTCATTGCCTTCGGATAAATACCCCAAAGTGGAACTGCTGAGTTGTATGGCAGTTTTAGTTTTAATTTTTTGAAGAATCTCCATACTATTTTCCACAGTGGCTGTACCAATTTGCTATCCCACCAACAGTGCATGAGGGTTCCCTTTTCTCTACATCCTCGCCAGCACTTGTTATTTCTTGTCTTTTTGACAACAGCCATTCTGACAGATGTGAGGTGATATCTCATTGTGGTTTGATTTGCATTTCCCTGACGATTAGTGATGCTGAGCATCTTTTCATGTATCCATCCATTGGCCATTTATGTGTCTCCTTTAGGAAAATGTCTATTCAGATCCTCTGCCCATTTTTAAATCAGATTATCTGTTTTTTTTACTATTAAGCTATAAGAGATCTTTACGTATTTTAGATATTGCCCCTTTTCAGATACATGATTTGCAAATATTTTCCTCCATCCCTTATATTGCCTTTACCTTTTTGTCAATGGTTTCCTCTGCTGTACAGCAGCTTTGGTTTGAAGTGGTCTCCAAACTCACCCCTGAAATTTTTTCCTGCCTGTAAAACTCTGGATTGGCAGGTATTTTTCTCCAACCTTGAAGATTCCATTCTGCCGTGTTCTGTTGCTGGTGAGAAGTGCCCCGTCTCTCCTGAGAAAGTAATCGCCCCTCCCCTACTCCCCTTCCTGCTCCCAAAACCTTCTCTTTGTGTTGGGTGTTGAGTTTCGTGGTAATTTATCTTGGTGAAGATGTTTTACTGACTCTGTTTAGGGCTTATTGGGCCCTTTGGATCTATGGAACGGTGTCTTTTTAGCATTTCTAGAAAATTCCTAGCTATTATTTCCTCAGGTTTCTTCTCCTATTTTTTCCCTTCTGTCCTTCTAGGACATGACGAAACACATGGTGACCATCCTCAGTCCATCCTGTATGCCTCAGCCTCTCTCCTAGATTTTCTCTCCTTATTCCTCTCTACACTGTATTCTAGACTAAAGTCAAGAAACTGTGGCCCATGGGCAAAATCCATCCTATGGCCTGTTTTTTGTATGGCCTGTAATCTAAGAATTTTTCTTTTTACACTTTTAAAGGTTTGTAACAAATAAATGAATGAATGAATGAATGAATGAATAGGTAGATAGATAGATAGATAGATAGATAGATAGATAGATAGATAATGAGAACAAAGAATATGCCACAAAGGCCTCATAAGACCCACAAAACCTATAATATTTACTATCTGGCCTTTTATAGAAAAAAGGTTTGTTGATCTCTGTTCTAGATAATTTCTTCTTACCTATCTTTTGCTTCACAAATTCCTTCTAGAATTCTAGAATTATCTAATATACTGTTCAACCCTTTCTTGGAATTTTTCATTACCAGAAATTTTGTAGTTGTTCCATTTTTCCAGTTATTATACTTAATTTCCAGTTGTTATATTTTCCAGTTATTATATTTTTCATTTCCGCAATTTCTATTTAGCCATTTCTTACATCTGCTATGCTGCATTTTATAGTTTACTATTCTCTCCTACAGATATCCTTAGGCTTACTGTCTATTTTTTAAACCACAGTCAGCATGGTTCTTTCATACCTTACACCTGGTTAGTCCCATATCTTCAACCTTTGTAGTTTATTTCCAGTGTCTTTTTTTTGTACTAATTGCCTGAGAGATCTTTTCTCCTGTGTTTTATTATTTGCATCTGTGAACTCATTATTTGCACTCAAAGTGTCTTCCTACGAAGAACATCTGAATTTGCTTCTGAGAGATGCTTCTGAATTTGCTCCTGGACCTTACAGGAGAGGAGAACCCAGGCTTCAAGCCCACCGGAAGCTCGTTTTACTTCCGGTTCAGCCTCACCCTGAGGCTGTGGCTCTTTAAGGCCCCCAGCAGATGCCCCGGCACAAAGTGGCAACACTGTCCCAGTCCTCCACTTGGTTCCTGGGTTCCCGCTCTCCCTTCAGCTTTACCTGAGACTCTCACACTTGTCTTCTCTTCAGTGCTCTTAAAAATATTTTTTTTTAATATTTTATTCAACAGTCTTACTTATTTTCGGTAGGCTTGGTTAGGGTAACCTGCTCTACCGTTACTGGAAAACAGAAATTCAAATTCGAGTTTTGAATTACATTGTCGCCATTTAGAGACTTGAGGGTGCTTTCCATTTCAATGCTAAGGAAACTCCTTCTCATAATCCAAGAACCTAATAAAAATGCAAGTTGAATTTAGTCCAGCAGTACGCGAGTCCACGTGTTCCAGAAAAGTCTTACGGGGTACCAACTACTACTCGCATCTCCTTTCTACCAGCGGTATGCAACTTGCCCTGTCCCACGTAGAGATCTTGCAAAAAAAGGACATTTTAACTATTAAGAGAACCTTAATTCTATCATTTCTAACAAAAAACCTGGTCTCCTTTTTTAATTAATTTTTACTGCCATTACTGTAATTACTCATTGCTCTAGGGTGGGGTTCCCCAACCTCCAGGCCACGGACCAGTACTAGTCCATGGCCTGTTAGGAACCAGGCCGCACAGCAGGAGGTGAGCAGTGGGTGAGCGAGCAAAGCTTCACCTGTATTTGCAGCTGCTCCCCAGCGCCAGCATCACCGCCTCAGCTCTGCCTCAGATCATCGGGCATCAGATTCTCATAGGAGCACCGGTCCCTGGTACTAAAAAGATTGGGGACCGCTGCTCTAGAGCTTAAAATAAGCTAATGTCCTAAAAAGATTGTTTTCAAGTATCCCACACCAGGGTTCTCACTAAGTAAAAAACCCAAACCCTGCCAGCATTCTCTTCACATGGGGCCACCGCGTGCTTCCTCCCCTTCCTGATACCCGACCCAGCATCCTCTCCCATGCACGACAATAAATCTTTCCCGATGGCATCCAGCTCTTCTGGGAGCAGTAAGACCCTGCAGGAAGAACCATCTACGCCAGTATCTTTTCCGCTTTTCTCCCTCGCATGTTGCCCCGATACTATTCCTCAGCTCCTGACTGCTCAGAGGTCAGCTCACGTGATTACCCATCACACAGCCAAGCACTGCTCCTGGGCCAGTTACCGGAGTAAGTCACCCTCAACCTGCCTGTCATCAAAAAAATCGCTGAAGTCCTAGAAGCGGTGGAGCAGTGCCAGTTAAACTCAGGTACCAAGAGAGTCAAATCAGAAAGCATAGGGATTTTTTACGCCATTTTTTACGCCATCGACATCTTAAGTTCTTGAATATACTAAGAAATTTCAAAGTGCCACCTACATGTCCACCCACACCCATATGGCCTTTTATAGTGCGGACACCTGGCCACAGATTCTAACACTGCTTTCCTCAGTGGAACGTGACTGTACACTGGGAAACCTGCACATAATGTACAGACCAATCATCAATTTCTGCATTGTTTAAAGTCATAATATAAAACGTGGAGCCTCTAAGTGAGCTAATACCAAAGCAATGCATCATGAGGCAGCAGGGGTTGGTAGATTAAATAGAAAAGGTTTAACCTATTACATGCGTATGTGTCACATCACCAATAGCTATCTTGCAAAACAGTAAGAAGTCTTCTCCTTTCTTTCCCTATTTCTGATAGTTCTTATCTATTGTGTGTATATATTAAGATTGATGAGGGAGAGCTCAGAGGGAACAATGAAGGCGGGGGGCATGTTTCTTAAAATATTCTCCCCAGGACCATGCTGATTTTTCCAATTCTGCAGTAATGAAGAAAACCATGGGAAAATAGAAATATAAATAATTTAGTAAATTTCACGATGAATTCTAACAAAAATTAATAAATTTGAGAAATTCAGAAATAAGACCTCAATAGACAGCAAAGTCGAGGTAACACCAAGCAAGAATTGGGTCAGCAAGGTGAGTACCTAAGGCCTCGTCTCTGGACCTAATTTAAGAGTTTTTTGTCAAGATAAGCCACTTTGCAGAAGCCAAACTCTTCAAATCATTTCCTATTCACAAACTATCCTGTCACTTCTCAATGAAGGGAACTGATATAACAAAAACCGATTATAACTCACGGATTCAATGGAATAGAAAATCCTATAACTTAAATAAATTAAGATCTAAAAATAATCAACCTCTAAAACTAAAATCTAATATTTAACTTCTGTCAATGCCACACGATAACAAGGAAAAGAACGTCAAGTTAATATATTAGACTATGATAAAGAAATTGTATATGGCCATGAAGTAATAACTCTCCACGTAATTACAGTCAAAAAAATTAACTTGAAGGAAATAAAACTGTTTTTACATTCAGTATGGCATTACAGCTTTTGTGATTTTCATACAAAGGCAGTGAGACTTTGTCCTTCTTGAATCTCCGTGTGGAGATTTATCCATTGAGTCTTGTCTACTACTAAAACTATAATTAAACTGTACAGTAAGCTATTTATATGTCTGCAATAATTTCCTGTTCAAAATACACCAGACTTCAGTTTTATTCTGCAAAATCATTTTCAATTACATATTTAATCTCTGTGTTATTGCTTAAATTACACACGTACCACCACCCCCCACCTAGATCCTGGCTGCAGACTCTGGCAGCAGCTGCCACATATGTCAAAGGGTTATTATTATGGTCAATAGCAGCCACATGTGCTAGTTGGCCACACAATTTGTACCCTATGACCTAATCCAACCTTTCGGATTTTGCTAATGTTTTTCTTAAAAATACAACGAGCGATTCCTAGTACTCATGATTCAGAAACAGAAAATACGTGTTCTAGAAGTAAGGCCTCACAGAAGTATCATTTTTCTCTCTAGATCCCAAAATAAGCAACTAGTTAGGGACTTAGAGATTGACAAGAGAAGGGGCGTCTGGAAGAGGGAGAGAGTGCCTGGCCTGCACAGGATCCATGGCCTTGCCAATTTGCAAGTATAGAAATCTCTGTGCTGTGTCTCCTCCATCTAAAATGATAACCAGTCCTATCATCGGCTGACGGGAAGTGTGGCTTTGGGTGCCTGTCAGTCACAAGCCCTTGTTAAAAGGCCTGACAAATGAATCTCATTGTTCAGCTCATATCTTCATATCAAACCACTTCCCAGGTCATAGGTTACTCTCAAATCAGCTCCCACTCCTGGTCTCATCAGTGACTTTCGGCCATGATGCGGTGGGTGGGTAGGTGTCTAAAATGCTCAGAGAACCATGCCATCCAATTCCCTATGAGCTGGTGGCATTAGGAAATTAAGTACATATGTATCCTATTACTATATAAATTTAAACAACTCCTGACACTTGAATATTATCTTTAATTTTAAGTTTGTACTAGGAACAAAATCCTACAAGTCTCTTTAGTAACCAGCACTGGAATTAACCATCACCACTTAATGAAAATCACAGTAGGAAGTTAAACCAGATTAAAAACTATCCTATTTTAAATTCACAATTCTAGGTGAGTAAAATAAAGTATTATCAGGCAGCAATGTTCTAAGCTTATTATTTTGAAGATTAAAGATAAGACTTGATCATATTTGTTCGTAAATAAAAACAGAAACACACAGTAGTTTTCTGTTTAGATTATCAGGCATAGTAGAAACAAATGAATAAAGAGTATAACATGGTTATACCAAATGCAACTTTTGAAAAACTACTTACATCCAAAGAAGCCTCCTTCAGTAGGATCAGGGCCATATTCTGTGATACCAATCGGCAGGAATATCCTAAGGAAGAGAAGGGACAACACACGTGAATTGACCATTCCGTCCATGAATGCATCTTTTTTCAATGGTTGTTCGAATTCAACTTCCCTTCTCATATCTTCCTTATCATCACTTTAGAGCTACTGGTTCATAGAGAAGAACTGGGCAAGAGTGAAGAGTAGGAAAAGTAAGTTTAGATTGATTTTGATTCTTGCAGACAGCTTTAAGAGAATTGCTTGGGAAGGTCTTTGTATCTAATGGCTGAAATAAATACTTGTCAATTTTCTGTGGATTTTTCTTTATCCTTGTCATCCTTGTATAACATTAGTATAAGCCTTGGGTTATCTAAAATAACAGCAAACACTTTAGAAAGACAAACAAAATCTAATGGTGCTCCTAAATCAACAGAACCATGTCTATCATCATATGAAGATCCGTCGTTTGCTTTTTGAAAAAGTAGGTGATTCTTACAACTGATTTCATAGGAATACTATTCTCCATCGAGGGAGTCACTTTTCGTACCATAAGTTCAAAGCAATCTTCATTTCAAGAATTAAACCCGGGTTTGTTTTTTTTTAAAGTTTGTTTTGGAATAAAAGTCTTCTGACACCAATTCTTATCTACAATTTTCATCCACTTTTTAAATAAAGTTATCTCGATGGGGTGCAAGATACTCTATTCCACATATTTTCTAAGAAGCTTTTTCTTACTCAGGCTTTGCAATCCACTCTGAGACAGCTGGGGACACTGCTGTCTCAGAGTGACACCCCAGACCAAGATGAGAGCATCTACCGACTCCTCCCCATCAAATCCACACACCCTGGGGAGGAGGTGGCTCCAGCAAACCGCCAAACCAGGTATCTGTCGGATCTCTAGTCTTTAAAATTACCCTCCACCTTCTCAGTGCCCCTCAAGAGAGAGCTGGCATCGTGTGCTTTTTACCAACCCCCATCTCAATTCATCTCAATTCATCTCATTGAGGAAAGACGAGATTCCTTCCACCTGTAAACTGACCCTGACAACCTGTTTTTTTCTCAGCACCTTAAGCTAATCGGTCACTGATTACAGACGCATGAAACAAATCATCGGTACACAGAATTTCAACCTTGGAACAAGGATGAATGTGACAGTCTCAAAGAAGAGCCTTAACCAGTGCTGTTTCTAAAGCGAGGAGAAGCCTGCATGCATTCTCCTCCACAGCACAACGGAAATACCCATCCCCACAGATGCTACCGTAACTAGAAACGGAGACAGGCACTGAACTAGGGGACAAGCCACAGAATTGTCACGTTCGTGTGCTCGGTTCCCCTCAGCAGGTCTCCTTTAAATCTTGGGAAGACTCTACTGAAAGACACACAATAGAATTCCAGACAGACAAAAATTAAGACCAAGAAAAACCTTGTTTTTTGTTTTGTTTTGTTTTTGTTTTTTTTTGAGGAGGAGGAACAAATATTTTTATTTGTTTATTTTGGAATGTACAAAGCATATCCTTCACTGATTGTCATTCGAGAGGAATATTTTGCAAATCGGCTCAGAAGACAAATTTTAGTTTGAAAGTACAAAATTATATCTTTTAATCCAGATGTTATTTTTTTAAAGCAACACCATAAAGACATAGTCCAGGCTTTTAACGATGGTTATCTCAAGGGAATGCAGTTATTTCGCTTGTTAAAACTACCACATGTTATTTTAAAAACTAAAACAAACTGAATGATTTAAAATCACAATACCACACAGGCAAATATCTATTAAACCTCTAAAACAAAACAAAAAGGCATGGGGGTGGGACATGATACAATTTTCTGTGCGTTTTCAAACTTGGTCATGTCCGTATTTTAACAATAGGGATGAGTAAAAATGAGAATTTCCCAGAATGCCATTAAAATTTCTGCGTGGTAGGACTAAAATAATTGAACTCTTTGTCTCCCATTAAAACTTTACAAATGTATTCCTCCTTCACATAAATTCTCAGGCTAGGTCCAGAAGGGAGGCCTATATTTTATTTTCATTCACAAAAGGAGATATTGCCATTTTAATCACTTCCACGTTAGGCTCGCTCTTTCTTTATCCCCAGAGACTTCAGGCAACTTCATGCCATAGAGACTGTTACAAATTTAGAAAAGCTGATGCAAAAAGATTTGCTGGTAGTTTTTGATTTAAACAACAGCTGCAGAAGCGAGCTGTAATTTTTAAGCCCTAGCTTGCTGCTTTATTTTATATTTTTCAATTTAAGCGGAATGCCACTTGACAACTGAAGCTACACAAAGATATGGAAAGACGTTAAGTACTTTTCTAGCCATTGGGGGGGAGAGGGCAATAAATAAAACCACTGACACCTGCATGAATTTAAATATACAAAGCTAAAGCTTTCTGAGAAGGACCAGGTTGCTGTTTTTCTTTTCATTTGTAAAATGGAGCGAGATTTTGCTTAGAGAAGTATCACACAGAACACTTGCAGTAGACAGACCATGGAAGTTTAACAGAGTTAACTGTGACTTAGCTAACGGAGCACATCAAATTATGTCAATCCACGTTTAGTGTGCTTGATTTCTAATGTTTTTGGATAAAATGAGATCAACTCTTGGAGATACGCCAGGTATGAACCGTCAGTCCACACTTGTAAATTGACATCTAGTTCTTTAATCTCGCGGTCTAACAAGACAGCCGTAAAATGGCTGAGACGAGAACCTGGGGGAGTTCACTTTTTACTACAGCTGAAACTAATGGTACGCTACAAAGGTGTTCGGTCTTTCGACGACCTGAGTATGATCAGCGTCCCAAGAAATCGAAACAGTACAGAGTCTATAGTACTGAGAGCTGGACTCGATTCTAAGACAATAAGATAACGATTCATACTAAAAAAACATTATCAAACCCAATCTCTTAGATCTTGCAATCAGGGTCTCTTTTTCTGAAGTAAGCTCATATCATCAAAGATACATATCCAAATCCACTTTTCCTTGGCCATGGTTTTGGCAGGGTTGGGGAACATTTATTCTTCCTAACCATGCGTCCTAGGATCGGGTTAATGAAGCTACACATTGTTGGGATTCAACAGGCTTCCAAACCCTCATTAAGTGTGCTGCTCGTTCTGAATATTTTCACAGAGAAAGCAGTCAATCGGCATCTGAGTGTGCGTGTATGAAGCACATGCCTGACACCAGGAATGAGTGATGAAAGATGGGACTCTGGCCCTATTCATGATGGAATCAAAGAGGCTCAGGGCGGACCCCTTCGTCATCCTGAGCCTGAAGGCTGAGGACTCGCCCAGGGTTGGTCACGGCAGGGCACCTTCCCTCCAGATCCTTCGGCCCGTCTCTGGAAAACTCCATCACATGCCAGACACACTCGGTTTCGCCTCGTGACCTTCCCTCAAACTGGGCCCTCCTGACTCATTCTGAGCTCAGTCTCTTTTTTTTTATTCCTACACAAATAAACTCTTGAAGCCTCAAGTTTTAAGCCTATCTCATCTGTCAAGTCTGCCCAGGTCTTTTTCGGCTCAGATAGTTTTCCTCCTGGGAAATGAACGTCAAGTATGGCAGTCACTTGCTCAGATTATCAGCACTCTCACACCTCTGTGACCTAGGCTAAGTGGCTTGACATATCGGTGCCACAGTTTCGTCTCTCAAGAAGAGGTAATGCCTACTCAAAGGGAATTAATTATAAACCTTACATAAAGGACTCGGCACAGTATATAGCTAACATTTACTAAGTAACTACCGGTTATAGCAGAGTCATGCTTAAGATCTCTACTGCATAGTTAGTGCTTCCTCATCTGCTTCACTCATCATTAACTCGTCCCCCTATTAGAGAACATAGTTCCCCTAAGCTGATAGCAGGGCATCAGGTGACAATGCTGGCTGCACATAATCAAAGAAATAACGTATCTGACTTTTCTGGAAAAACAATACTAAAAGTATGAATGCCACCAAACACTGCCCAGCTTCACCTGCGAATAGGGACTTGTCTTCCTTTTAATGAGCAAGACAATCTATAGATAATAATAGGAGGGGCAAATACCATATTTCAAACTTACTTAATGTCTATGGCCATGCCACCCTGAACAAGCCCAATCCCATCCGATCTCGGAAGCTAAGCAGGGTCGGGTCTGGTTAGTACTTGGATGGGAGACCACCTAGGAAGACCAAGTGCTGTAGGTGTTAAAAATAAAAAAAAAAAATAAGGGATTGTAAGCTGACAAGGTCCTTGCAATCTGTGAGGTCAACCAAGGGTTGCCTCGCCTAAAAAAAAAATTAAAAATAAATAAATAAGTAAATAAAACTTACTTAAAACTCTTAAAAAATTAAACTTCTAAGACTACTGGAGCGGTTTAAGAGTGTCACATGATAGGGAAGCAAAATGCAAGGGGAGGGCAGCAGAATTCCGACTCCCACATGGATTACATGAACGCCATTTCCATCTTAATGACTTTAAAATGGAACACCCACCAGGATTTTGTTCTCACTCATCCTACATTCATTAGAGACAAATTACAGATTCAGAAAACTTCACATCTAGCGTCTAACTATTTAGAAGATGTTTTTTATCCAGGGGTAACAAGGAAATGACGGCCACACGAGTCACGAAGGCCGCACCTGAGGTTTCGCTTTAGCCTGGCTGATGCCAAATTTTAAGCCTAAACAAAGAAAATTGCCGACTCCTTAAAACACAGCTAGTTTGCATAAATGCAAGCACAGCATAGCAAGGGTCTGAAACCCACAGGCAAGATGACTATCTACAGACATGATAGTCATAAGAGACACAAATATCCTGGATTGGAATTTGGCTAAGCATATTTATTTTCAAGGCATGAACTACAAGTTATACTTTAAAAATAAATTTTCTAACTATGATCAATATAGATCACATGCTAAAGAGAGTCAACAGCCCAAGCACACCACAGGTCACCTTCAACAGTGAGCTCTTACTATATGTACCACGAAGGACATGCTGCCAACTAAAACTGGATGAGTCAACAATTGTAAGGCAACCCAGCTTCAGAGACGTTAAAATATAACAACAATGTGCATCTTACAATGGATGAAATACAGAACCATTCTCCTCAGGTCTGCCAACTAGAATTTCAGGGAGTGGATTTTGTGAAAGCTGTGTGACTCCATTTAAAATGAGCCCTGAGACCTAGCACCATGTTGGTCACTAACAGAGCGTGACCTTTGTAAACCCTGAATTTCCCCGCTTGACACGATTTGCATGTAAAGACTAAAGACAGTGTCCAGAAAACAGTCTTAGCACAGTGCTTGGTGCTCAGCACTCTTAATTTGTTCTCTTTCTTTATTTCATCCAGAAGTAGAACCTCTGGACACTGGATCTTCTTCCCAACTATCTCCTGGGTACCCCAAAACACATGTGGAGTGCAGTACAATGTACGGAATATCCAGTCAGTACAATGAGAGAGAGATCAATAATGGTTCTTTTACTGAGGGTATGAGGATTATATAGCTAGTACATGGGCTTAAAATCCAGAATGCACCTGGAACAGGGCCTCGTGACGCTTAGGCTGTCACCCATGGTCTGACACGAGCAAGTCTGATAAAATGTCTGGACATCTACATGTTCTGTATCATCTACAAGCTCAACAGATGTTCTAAGTCAGAAAATGACATTTAATCTCTCATTATCATCCAGGGTTACAAACTTGAGTTCTGAATGCAAAGTGAAAAAAGAATTCAGGCATAGTTTCTTCGAAGAACATAAGTTTCACAGCTGTCGATAGCATACTTAGCAACACCAAAGAGATGTTTGAATTCTATTGACAAATGTGCACAAATATAAATACAGAAAAGCTCCAGGATAAATCTGAGACCTTGGCAAAGTCATCAGCTTATAAGTAGGAGGCATCATCTTCCAGTGGTCTTGAGGAGCACTGGCTAAAAAAGACCAATTTTATAATACCGATTGTCAATTATAATTAAAAAATTAAAAATAAAATTAAAAAAAGATCAATTTTAACATATCTAATGGATGTGAGTGCTTCTGAAACCAAAACTACAAATGCTGTTATACCTTCTTTGAAAAACAGCACAAAATAATATGACTGTTATCTGTAAAAACTGGACAGGTATCGATTGTCTCGTAAGGCTTGGGGACACCCACTGTGTGCAAGTAAAACGTTCCTTTGGGAATAAGAACCTACTGGTGTTTTCTGGGTTGATTTTCAGACCTTTGCTTTTACTTGTGTTTATCTCAAACTTAGTTAGACTCTGATAAGCTCAGGTGTAACACAAAGAACAAGCAGGAAAAGGGACATGTGTGCTCCGGAGGGCAGGGTGACGCGGCTAAGGCAGCAGGAGATGGCAGTCCCCTCTCACGCTCGCTTCTTGGGGCGAACACGAGAAACGCTTATGGAAGTTAAATCTGGGGCTAGGGACCAAGGCTGTTTGTCCGGCAGAAATACTCGAACATTAAGAAAGCTTATCGCTACAGTTCAATTTTAACTTGCATGTTTACCCACTTCTTTTATTATTGCTGGAGGAGATCAGAAAACGCATCCTTAAATGTTAAGCTCTTCAGGGCAGCAGTCAACTCTATGTGCCTATATGATCGAGAGCAGGTGTTTTAGGCCAAATTATAAGGGAAATAATCCCTGAAGGGCCGATGTACATAGAAAGAGACATTATACCAACAGCGAAGGTATGACCCTTCATTATAAAGACGTAGCCAACATCACCAAAGGGCTGTAGCTACAGGTTTATAATTTTTGGTAGCAGTGATGGCTCTGCACAGAAACATCACCACGCTGTTTTCCAAAATCATGCTTTTGTGAGACAACTCACACAAATCGATCAATGGTCTATACCTGATGCTTCAGAGACCACTCATGAATCATATGTCACACTCTTGTGACTTTAGTTTCAGTTGGTTGGGAGCCCAAACTGCATTTGATAGCTATAGCCTTGGTAAGAAATGATTAAACGGCTTTTGTCCAATTTAAAAAAAAAAAGATGAACTTCACTCTCGATGGTAGGTATTGTCTATAGTCAAGGTTATCCCTTTAAGAGAGTCAGAGCTGATTCAAAAAAGAAGGTTCAAGAAAAAGAGCACCACTGGATTCAGCCAATAACGTTTTAGGGAATTCACTTTGAACGAGACAACCGTCACTTAAATTCAGATGTTCTAGTATGTTTCTTCCTGAAGCGAGCTGTAACAAAGAATCTGTTTCCATAAATACAAGTCATGTCGTCCTTATGTATTAATTCCATCACATATGCACCAGGATTTGTTAAACCATAATGGTGACAGAAGTACCAGATGATTTTTAAAATAAATCAAATAATCAAAATTAGATTTTTTTAAAAAAAATTATTAGTTTCAACTCCTTTTTAAACTTAAAGTGTACCTCTTTAACACGAGTGAAGTTTCTTGGACTTAAATTCCCTGTCTGCAATTTCGATTTCTGTGCGATTCTTAGTGAGCAAAGAAGTTGCTAACCCAAGTGAGGAAGGGAAAAATACAAGACTCTTAGAAAAACCCATCAACTGGTAAAATCATAACAATGGTTACAATTATGTAAAATAACAGTACATATTTAAACTTAGTGAAAACATGCTCTCAGTCTCTTAGACTAAAATTTTGTGAAGAAATCAATAAGAAAATCCAAGTTGTCAATTCTTGAATTCTATAATCCATATAACTGTGTTGAACACTTTTCAGGAAGATGCAATAGTATAATGTTTTATAACAGGCAGATAATGCTCATTAGAGCATCTTCATTTGATTTTGGTACAATTTTCTTGGCCTTAGAATGAAGAGTTCTCTAAAATATAATCTTCTATGCATTTGGGGACCCCTTAGGCACTTCAAGAAGACACTTTAAAAATGACACCAAAAAAACAGCATCAGGGAACTATTTTAAAATTAATTACCTATATTAATTGCAGTTTCTTGCTTGTCGCCTGTCAACACCCATATTTTAATTTCTGCCTTCAGCAGAGTTGCTATAGTTTCTGGAACACCTGCTTGAAGGCGGTCTTCTATGGCTGTGGCTCCGAGTAACAGTAAATTCTAGATTGAAAAATACCTCCGATTAAAGTTTGGTATGTACGTAAGAGCAGCATTTATGACGAAACCCCGATGAAAGAAAGGTAGTCACAGGGTTCTGAGACAACCACCTTATTTCCTCCTCATTAAATTTTTGTTTGCAGAAAATTAATAACATCTAGATGTGTGGCATCCCAAAACCACTCGCAGTGTGAGAACCTCTCCAGCCACGTGAGCAACCCAGTACTCATTGTTCATTTTTGGTCCACAGGCACGTTGGGACAAAAGTCACTGGCAGTTGAGCACTCGGGCGGGTTATCCTGAGGGTATTGATAGTGCCTCAGCCCATCCCTTTCACTCCACAAACGATCAAGTATTATGTTACAGTTCGCACAAGAAGGACTGATTCAGTGCTGAGAAGCTGACCTCACCTGAAATTGAATCAACTGGTGAGGAAAGCCACCCCATACACCTGTGCACATCACCGATTCAACCTCTTTTCCAATTCTAAAAGGAACTTTGGATATTTCCAATAAAGCAGGGCAAATAAACACTTGAATTCAGTTCTGCTCTTACCCAAATTCCATTAAAATGATAAACAAGTGAGTATAAAACTCAAAAGCTGAGTATAAAAAAGCAAAGCGGAAATAAAAACACACACACACACAAAGGAATTAAAAAAAAAGCAATCGAGTGATGACTTCAGAGGTATAAGAAACTGAAAACTGGATGGACCAATGGTTGCTGACAGGACACAGAAAAAGGCGAAAGATTTGAGCTGTTAAAAAAAAGAAACAGGCCAAAATGGAGTCGCTTTTGCTAAGTTGTGTCACCAAACCAAAACAAATAACTACCCTACATTGCATGCAGTTTCAGCCTCTCACTGCAGTGGAATCTGAAACCAGTCAGTCTGGAATTTTCTGATCAATATGAGTGAGGCGATCTGCCTGATAAGACCCTCTGCCGTTCCCTTCCTCACAAAAGAAGATGACCTGGACCAAGAAGAATCTTTTCTTTCTTTTGGCTAATAATTCCCTGGCCACACCCTTCTGCCTTTAAAAACCTTCCATCTGTACAATGTCTCAGAGCCCCATTCTGGTTGCTGGATGGGGTGCTGCCCCAATCACAACCTGCTTAAGCAAGCCAATTAGATCTTCAAATTTACGAGGTTGAATTTTGTTCTGTAACAGAGGGAATCCAATATATAGAAAGCTAATGTCTTTAGGTAAATGGAAAAGAATAACAACAAAAATCAAAGTAGGCAATATGGAGTAGCAGTGGCAAAGCTTAAAAATTATTAGATTAAGTAAGTGTGAAATTCTCAGTATGTATAACACTAAGTATATCTGGCCAGCTTACGAATTCTGATTGCTCCTGTAACTCAACAGAATGAGCTAATCTTTTTAATCCTATTCTGAGGCAATCCCAGAAAGTCACTGATGCTGTTTTTGACCTAAAACGTCTTAAGATATCATTTAGCTGAGGGTGGCTGGATCTCAGATAGCTCATAAAAACTAAGTGTCTCTTAAAGCGAAGAAAGAAATGATTAAAAGCAAAAGCTCACGAGAAAAGAGAACATCACTTTATAGGGAAAGGATTCCTGCTCTGAGTCATTGACTGACGGGCGGTGATGCCTCTCCCCAGGCGGCAGTACCTTCTCGATGATCTCGTAACAGGCCTCCAGCCGCTGAGCTCTGTCTTTCAATATGGTGCTGGCTTCTTGATAGACTTCCAGCCACTCCTCATAATCCTTCTCTGAGAGGTCAGCGTAAGCCACGCAGAGAGTCCTCAGGCCTGCAAAACAGCCACAGAGGCACGCCACGCCATGCGGTTCCGTCGTATATACCAGCATGCTCAAAAAATCTAAAGGAACCAACGCGTTTTAGGTCGCTCTAATTCAACTTTCACACACCTAACAAGGGAATTTTAAAACAACTCTACGGTCTTTTAACAGTAGAGTTGTTTTAAAGCTGCCTCTTCTGCAACTCCGAGCACAGGAGGAGCCATGAGAGGGGACTTCCTCGGCAGAGGGGCCCAGGAGCGGTGCCCAGTCCACGCGCAGACAGACAGCGGCAGGTGTCAGCAGGTGGAGGCGGCAGGAAGCACGTTTCAAGACGGCAAGAGAAGCCCAATGTGCTACCATGTGAAAGATCCAGACTCGAGCAGCCATGTCTGAGTGTGTGTGTGTGTGTGTGTGTGTGTGTGTGTGTGCGCGCGCGCACGTGTGCACATAAATGCACACGTGTAGTCACAGGAGCACGTGACAGGAAAGCGGCAGTTGGCACTTAAGGGCTCCAGCTTTCATCCGTGTCGTTTAAAGCCTTTCAGAGAAGTGCCTTCCTCGTCTTTCTCTATGAGTTCAGTGACTTATTTCCTTAAGTCATTAGCTTCCTCTGATGCCACTCCTACGGAGTAAACCACCATCGTAGGATAACAAGAGAGAGACGGGAAAATAACAACACGGGCTCTCCAAGAAAGGGGGCCATAACTGCGAGCTGATCCTATGTACTGTGACCTGGCCCGCCTTCTGCCTCTGCACTGCAGGGAGAGAGTTAACAGTCACGTGCAGGTAACTGAGATGGACTGTGCCACGCATCTCGTCACTGCCACCGGCACAGAATGTGACGGCTGGTGACGGGGGCTGGCGGTAGAAGAGCACACGCCTACCAAGCCAGGTGAGCACAAACATGACGTGTCTTCAGAACGCGACCGCCTACCCAAGCTCCAGCCACGGGCCCTTGAAACTACAACATCAATGGTTAAAAATAACATTTCCAAATTTCGACTCACCTTCCGTGGCAAAATATTCCAGATGGCATAACGTTTCCTCCATGTATTTTGAATCTTTTGAAAGTCTCTCAAAAATTACATTATCCTGTAAAATAGGGAAACATGGTGACGGACACGTCCTTGAGAAGAGCTTCGGGTCACTGAAGCTCTGCCCGCGTGGCTTCGTGTCCGTGCTGTTCACTTTGCGTGCGTGAGACGGCTTGAGCGGGCGAGTGGAAGCTGAGCTCTTGGCTGACGTCAGTCAGGAGCTTGGAAAGCGAACCGGGCACGGAGGCATCAAAACAAAAGCATGTTGGGGAGGACCACGGGCATCAATCAGGAGAGTCAGGGAGCCTCCTTCAGGGGCGCTGCCTTCACCCGACTCTGCAAAGCTCATACCACAGTTTATAACGTCTTTTTGCAGAAGTGGGGAGGGTGAAACACACATCCTATATTGTTCGAGCACACTCTTGCTTCCTGCCGTGGTCAAAGCTCTCAACTAGGGCGGGTTCGACCCCCTAGGCACTGAACCCAGGTGAGTGTGACGACTCATCACCCGGTGACGACTGCCATGACCGACAAGCAGGGCTGGGGGACCGGATGCCACAGGTGATCCACCAAGTATGTTATAAACGGTACAGTTTTAGGACACTAAATTTTTCTTAATAGAAACCTAACTTGGTTGGGGCTGTGGGGGTGGGGGGGACGGTCAGGCTGAAGAGAATTAAATCCTATAATTCCTACTGCAGTTTTCCTGTATTCACGCCGTTTACAGTCACAGCCTTCCTCTGCACCCCCCCCCACATTGTCCCCTTTCGTACTTTCTGTAGTACTTAGGACACAATGGCAAATAAACAAACAAAAAGTTTAAAAAGCATATCACGCAAGGACATAACCTAGGTGACCCTGATTTCTGTTGTCACTATAAACGCAGAACTCTTTAATGGGTTCAGATAGAATGCATTTAGAAATCACATGCACTACTCATTTTTTCAAAGCTCTAGTCACAGTATATTCAAATAAGGCCATGCTTCTTCCCACAATTGATAAAGATTAGTAAGATTTTCAACCAATCGTGATCCTAGTATGTAGCTTCATCTTTCTGACACGGTCTCATAAAATGAGCTTAATAACTCTTTCCCTCAACACATAACGTCATAATTTAACAGGATATAGTTTTGTAAGTTAGGCTTATTGGCAATAACATCTTTTCTTAAAGATAATATGTTTAGATTTGATTCCTGGGAGGCAGAAAGGACAAAAAGCCAGACCCAGGAAACTGACCAAAGGGGGCAGTAAAAATGTGGCCACAAATGGACATGACCCTCATGCCTGTTGCATAGCGCTCTGATGAGTAAAAATATAAATCATAAAAATTGAGAAGAACAGCTGTTTTAAGTACTCGGAGAGGTGGATATAGCTCTCTATATAGACAGATATATAAATATATAGATAGATAAATACTATATCTATCTCTCAGGGTACTTAAAAGAAGATTGTCACAGGTCAAAACCATTTACTTTATCTTCCCAAAGTCACCACCACTGTGTGAATCTGGAAGCAGAACTCACACTCCAAGGATTCTCCATGACACATGACACAGCGAGCTTCTGTTTCTGAAACCAACCGCTGACTAAAAGCAAGCTTTCCATGGACCGTCTCTGCCACCCCGGCTTGAGCCATCATTACCCAAATTGATTGGCCGCAAACCCGAAGGAGCCGTCCAACCTCGGGCAAACTACCAGGGACAGGGAATGAATGACAGGGACAGCAGCCGGGAAAGGCAGCAGCGTCCGCTGGGCCGGGCTCCCCGCCAGTACTTACAGCCCCTTTGCAGTAGAGCCGGAGCTGTCCCGCGGGCGTTCGGACAATCACAGACATCCTCTTTCTGTTGCTATAAGAGTGAAAAACAGGGAAGTCGTCATTGGTCTGTTTTATCGGACCTGCGTCCTTTGATTAAACAGCAAAGAAATCGGAAGGTGAGCTGGCAGGCCCCAAAATGAGCAAGTTCCGTTTTTCCCTACTTTCCCCTCAAAGTCGGACTTTAATGGTACACCTCCCGCTCTTTTTATTTACACATCATGTACACACGCCTATTCCTTTCCCTGCCGTAGAAACAAACTGGTATAGCTATTTATAGAAGAGACAGGAACAGAGAACTTAAACATCTACTATGAGCATCTGACTCCCTTCTCATGATGCTCCGTAAAAGAACTTTGCTTCATTGTGCAGCTCAGAAACAAGACGTAACCTGCCCACTTAACTCAAAAGCCCCTCGTTGAGTCTTCCTCTCGCCGGGGAGGAAAGAAATGAGCAGTCAGCGCTTCTCTCCCTAGTCCAGCACGGACGCTGCCTTCGTCATCTTCCGTCAGGACCCACCCGCACTCAGGGGACCTTCCATGGCTCCCCACGGCCTCCGGATTCCCCTCCCTGCTGACCCCACCCCCTGTGCAGCCTCGCCTGGGCCCCCGCCGGCCCCTCCTGCAGCGCCAGGCCTTAAGCTCACCAGAAGACCGACCACTCTCCTCTCGTCCTTTCTTCCATTGCAAAATCTCTTCCCCCCAAAACATGTCCCAGCTGCAGTGGGCCTCAGACCCCCTAGGAAGGTCATTTCCAACGGACTGTCCATTCCAAAGACTAGGGGACATTCTCTCTCCAGCTTTGTGTCCATTCCCGCATCCTAACGCACAGCGCTGTCTCTGACCTGGACTGGAATCCTCTCTCAGCTACCCTTTGAGCAAAGTTATTCGTCTCGCATTTCAGTGTCTGTGTAAAGCAGGGTTGACACCAACTACTTCAAAGGAGTGACTAAGTGGCATCTGGAAAAAGATGAGTCGACTAAAACAAAAAAGAACCACAACTGTAACTGCGAATGACTTTTTTGTTCCCTCGCACTCTCCCATGAGAATTGTTTTTAATACATCCTCACGTCTCCATCCATATTCACCTGTTTTTATCCAACTCCCTTCTCTCCGCCTCTTCCTTCCAATAACTGCTGGTTCCAGTTCATGAAGCCACACAACAGCACACGGTTTCCGGGACATCAACAAAAGCTGGGGCACGAAACGTCTGGAGAGATGTTTGCTGTGTCCCTCACCTCCCCACACAGAGACCCCGTCCTCTGCTTCCCACAAGAACTATTATCAACCCTCTCTCTCTCTCCTCTTGGACACTCAGCCCCAAGGGCTCCTGACCCACCAAAGTTCAAGTTCGCCATCCCAACACTAAAGACTAGAGCTGGAAAGCACTTCCTACGAGAGGGTGAAAAAACTCATCTTTTTCAAGTAGCTTATAAAGCAGACAGAGCAAACAATGTGGAGGTCATTTAACAAAGGTTACTGAAAACCCCACCTACTTTTAAGAATAGGAAAAGATGCTTTCGAGACGGCAACAGAACCTTGCTCTCGTATAGACAGTTCAGTGTTAAGGAGGAGGAAAAAACCAAAACGTTAAGGTATTGTTTATGACAAACTATGAAGCATCTAGGGAAACAAACAATCTAACAATTATTCTCAGGTCTCATATTAAATAAACTACACTGGGAAAGACCGAGTTCAGATACATACAGGAGAACTGGCCGCCTCAGACCAGGCCTCTAATGGGATGATCTGATCTCATCTATCCTCATTTGTCAGTTTCTCAGACCCTGCATAGAGGGCCCGGATGGACGTGGGAAGAAACAATGGAAATAAGGGACCCCAAACACTGCAGACGTGTCTGTGGCTCCTGACAGAGAACATCTGGTTAGGGAAATCTAAAGAAAATGAAGGATATGAGAGCACAACATTTCATGTGGAAAAAAATTTTTTTTTTACCTATTTCTCTTTCTTTAATGAAAACTATAAATTCCAGGGAGAAGAGGCCTTGTAGAGATATATTTACTATATTTAATACTTACGTTCTATATTTAATCACACCATCAAGCAAACACTCTGATGACGCTGTTACACATATAATTTCAAGTACGTGAAAGAGAAACATACCTAGAAAATTCCAGGACATTAAGGAGTCCAAAGGTTTGTTCCTGTCCCATCTAAAGAAAGAAAATCAGGCTCTTAGCTGAGATGCGAAGTATTAAAATCTCAAAGCAACTGTCTCCCCGTTATACACCTCCCCGCGGCCACACCTGTCCCCCTCCCCCTCGCCCTCATTCTCAGGGTCTAAACGCCTTTTCAACCACCCCGGTTTCCTAGAAGTCAGTCTGGTGGGGTCAGAGCTCCCTCTTCTGGTAGAAGCTCTGCATTTTTCTCCAGTTAGTTTGGGGGTCATAAAAGCCGGCTGACGTGGCCACTTTCAAGACATGAAAACAAAAGGTGCCAGCTACACAGGTCCCTCTGAAAGCTTGGGGCCAGCTTCACTTCCGCATTCAGAACTTCATGCATTTTTCAGAAGCATACGCGTACACCGTAACGTCCCCGGGGCAATGCTCTGTAACAGAACGCATCAATTTTCTTCAGCAAAACGTGTGACTATTCACACTAAGTGTGATCTGTAAAGACCATAAACAGCCTCCTGTCACTTCCGGTTAGCTTTAGCTGCCAATCTCTATGCCCTAAGTTTAGTAAAAAACTTGAAATTCAAACCTTCTTGGATTTGGGATTTGAAAATAAGGAATTATGAATCTGCCATCAGATGTTAGGGCAATTAATGAAACATCCTTTTGTTCAGATTCCTCAAAGTTAGAACCTCAACGCTCTCAATTTTTTTTCCCAGAATATTCCAGATCACGTATGTGCCATTTTCAAACTTTTTAATTAAATCTCGTCTCTATTTCCCCAATACATCACAGTGGAAAGGACGTGGGCTTTAGAGTTCAAACCCAGTTTCTGCCACTACATGTGTGCCTTTCTAAGGAACGGTGATAGCACCTGACCCCCGGGTTTGACAGAAGCAATTACATGAAGCAACATGCAAATTACCAAGGGTGTGACTAATACACCACAACACGGAATAATCGTTATTGTCCCATCAACACTCCCCGCCCTGTCTCTTTGCATCCTAAAACACAACTAATGACCCACTTAATCCAACCTGTAAGGGCTTTCGTTCTCTTTCTGCCACCCCCAGTTTCCTTTCTCCTCAGTCCTCCCAGCTCTGTCACCTCCCAGTGCCCACTGTGTCACCCCTGACCTCGGCACCGGAGCTGTGACGGCCAGGAGCTGACCCCCTGTACCATCGCCATATCGGCTGCTCCCACGGGCAGCCCATCGACTCAGCTGTGAAGATTATATGGCAGGCCACGTCATGTAAACAGCTGGCCACCAACTCAAGAAATTTGTGGTTTTGACGCTACCCCAGTATTAAAGATTGAACAGCATTTTGAAAGGTATCGTTATTTTTGAATCGTAATTAATGAGTCCTCTATACTCCACAAAATGTGGCCTTAATCGTTCAGTAAAATGACCCAGTGGTGCCAGCCCACTTCTCACCGGCGTCTAACACCACGATGACGAGGTCGACTGGCTCCCTAGCTTCCCCCGATTTATCCGGCACTGTGAGCAAAGCAGAGGCAGCCACTGTCCCCTTGTCTCCCCCACCAGCCACACACCCTCCCAATCCCCATCGCTGCGTGTCGAGGACAGCAGCCCCATACAGCTGAACATCCCACATGAAGATTAAAACAAAAGTCTCCTCCAGCTGAAGGCGAGGAAGACTTCACTCAGCAATAGCTTCTGTGGAGGAAACGCTACCGTTAGTCAGGACTTTGTTCCTCTTTGACTGACTGCACACTCCCCTAAGCTGAGTTCCCTCTGCTGGTTGAAGAAGAGTAAAAGTAAATATGAGCTGATCTCTGTACTCCATTAAAAAACAAACAAACAAACAAACAAACAAACAAAACCCCACCAAAACTGAAAATGCCAAGAAATGGGCACTTTGGATAAGGTATGATATTTTATAGGTTTTGCATGTAAGTAAAGGAAAAACGGACTACCACCGGGTCAGGAACGCCTTCAGGTTATTATATAAGCTACAAGTGAATTTCTGATGCATTAAAGAGGCGTAGGGATTTAAGGATGCGTAAAGAAAAAACTCACAATCATCTGTGAGTCCTCCCCAAACTGAGGGGCGAGAAAGGCAGAGGAGAGAGAAGGCCGCGGGCACCTCCAGACCCTCATCGACCCAGACTGCGGGAAAACGCGGCCCCTCTCACTGGTCATCTCGGAAAACACCAGTGCCTTGCCAGTCCCGATCAGCAATTCCCCCCACTGCCCATCTCAAGGGTCCCTCTTTGATCTTATTCTTGAATTAAATGTTTTCCCATCACCAAATTTCTCCCTCAGCCTTCCTGAGAGGAAAACTAAGGGGAAAAAAAATCATAAAACAAATAAACTCCTGGACTCCAGAGAAAAGAAAAACTCAGGTATATTAAAAAAAAAAAAAAAAGACCCTAAGTGCTAACTCCTTTCTCTCTCAGACAAGGAGACGGAAGCCGATGGACCTTGGGCCCCACGAGTGAGAATGTCACCGGGGCTGCGGAGACAGAGCTGCAGGCCGTGCCCTCAGAGCGAGGGGGACCTTACGGAACGAAGCGGACACCTCGGAAGCTCTTAGCTGCAAATAATGCCGCGTTGACTCTAAGAGAGAAAAATGACTGCGATGCAAAAACAACGCGAATGAACTAATGCGATCGCGAACATCCTCGGTTTTTCAACAGCTCCAGTTTCTCACTGACAACAGAATAGGCGTTTAGCTACCATACTGACAATGGACACACTATTCCAAATACATCGCCTTCAAAAAAGTCGGCGCGTGACTCACAGCTTCTATGATGACCGAGTAGGGCGTCCTGGCCGTGAACACGAAGCCCAGCTTCTTAGCGCCTTTCACCAAAGCAGCTTCATCTGTCAATCGAGAGTTGACGAAACATTGACTAACCACTGGCACTGACAGAATTCGGCTTAGCGAGTATTATTCTTTAATTAACCAACTCTGCCCCAGCTGAGGAGGACTGTCCTCGGCAGTGAGGACTCGGGCACTCAGCTCATTCTTCCTCCTCACCCTCTACCCGGGACATGATGGAAGCGGGTTGGTTAGAGGAGAAGGCACAAGCCCAACACTAATTCATGGGGACGAGAGTGATCACGAACCGACTATTCTCGGTCAGGGTCAAGTTCTCTAATGACCTTAAGCGATATTCCCATGACTTTCTGACTCAGCCTCCTCTCTGAGCCAGGAGATGTTTTTTTATCCACACTGTGGGCTCCACAGAGCGCCAGGCGTGGGTAAAGGCTCCATGACACAGTTTTGCCCGTGGGCGGAAGATCCATGAGGGTTTGGGGGTGAACTGTCCCCGGACGGCTCTGTCTAACGTAACGGCTGCCGCTAGGAAATGCAGGATGGCCCCGGCCACCTCTCACTGTCAGTGTCCCAGGAGTGAGGAGGACCCAGCTTTCTGCAGTTTTAACACTTGCAGCCACAGCTCGGTAACCACGTGAGGCCAGAGGCAAACGGTGGGGTCTTTGTGGGACAGCCTGCGCCGCTGCACCTCCCGCAAGTGACAGCGAACCCCCAAGTCTCCAGAGAAGGGGACGGCCCAGCACGTCCTGCCAAGAGGCCTCACCTGGGGAGGAGGCCTGGTAGATGATGCTGTCGCCATTCTTCTCGGGAACGACGGTGTGGCACACGGCCAGAAGGGTGAGGAACTCTTGTATACAAGCAGCTGTGGGCTACAAACGGGACACCGAGTTAATCCATCTGTGACCACAGCGCTGGCACGCGTCAGAGCCGGGCCTCTGCGGGACAGTCGGTCACCTGAGAGGGCCGTCATGGTGTCTCCCGGGGTGGGGGAACCAAGAGGCAGCGAGTGCCCCCCGGCGCCCCAGCACCCCGCCTCACGTCACGCCCGACGCCTCCTTCGTTTTCGCAAGACCCGGGAGGGCGAGCCGGGCGCCCGCCCTCCTCACGGACGCGCGCCCAGGCCGCGCAGCCAGAACGCGCGCAGACCTACGTCGCTTCGCCGCGGCGAGGGCAGCGCCGCAAGCGTGGGGCTCCGTCCCGTCTGCTCCCCAACCTCATGGCCTCCTGAAACCTGCATGCCAGCGCACCCCTCACCCTCCACCTTGTCTACAGAACAAAACCGGAATGTTCCTGGGTATGCATTTAATACATTTCTTCGTCCTCCCCACCTCCCCCGCCACACGAAACGCTTACACTTTTGCATTGAGATTAGACTATATATTTATAATTAGTGGGAAAGTGAGGTTTTAATACCATCGCCCCATCTAAGAATACAGTATGTGTTGCTATTTATTAAAGCCTTCTAAATGTGAGTCCTGGCATATTTTCATTCATGAACCGATTATTAATTTATTAATATTAATAATTTTTATTCATTCAAAAAATATCTGCATGCCTACTATGTGTGAGGCACTGTCCTAGTACTTCATTGCTTTTTGTGTTATGAATATAATTTTCTTTCCATCATATTTTACAAGAATTTACCATCAATATGTAAGTAAAACATTGAATTTTATAAAATTTAATATCCAATTATAACTGACCTCTTACTAGCTCTATGAGGTGCACTTGACTCTCACAGGTTTTCAAGGCAGGCAATTACATCATCTACAAATGACTACTTTTCTCTCTCTTCCTCTCCAATATGTACACTTGTTTAGTTCTGCAGGATCTAGCTCTTTTAGAATGATGTTCGAAGACCGAGGTGACACCGGGTTTCCTTGTCCTGAGGTGATTTCAAATTCGCCGTCTTTAATGTTTCACTTTTAAATAAGCAACTGACTATAAGTTTGAGATAGATTTGTATTTTCACCTTCAGGAAACAACTCTGTTTGCTATTTTTTGTGGAGTTAGTTGTGGAGTTAGTTCTTTTCTCTTTTTTTTGTTTGTTTGTTTAGTCATGAATGAACAGTGACTAACATTTTAAACATTTTTCGTTTCTCATCTGACCTGTTCATGTGTTAAGAGCAATTAATTGGAAGCAGATCACAACCGTTCACATGGCTGCTTGTCATCGGCCTTCTGCATCTGAGAACTAGCGAGTTCTGCGCATCAGCTTGTCCCATGATGAAATGACACAAAAGAGCGGCTTTGGTTTTATGGCAAATAAATGTACTTAACAGTGAAATGTTTTGAGGGTCATAAAAGATTGCATACACACTCGAGTTAAATTTCTACCTTGAGTGGTAGGCCAGACAAAATTCTTAAAGATCAAAAAGTATCCCTAAGACAAAATTAATCCACCTTTGGATCTCTGCTTAACTTGATATTCAACGAGGAGAAGGCGACGAACTTAATTTGAAGCCTATGGATAAGATGATTTTAATATATTTAGACAAGTGCTCCCTATTTGAAAATAAACATTTTTCTGTAACTTTCAAGAAGAAAAACATTTTATAACTTCCAAGAACTGACTGTTTATTGGAGAATATATGTAGGTGTGTGTGTATGTGTCTATACACACACACATACACACACACACACGCACATATATACACATGTACATATATGTGTATATATATATCTTTTTAGATACATATTTAGATATATATTTTAGATATAGATTTCTATAAAAAATTATAGAAAATATGCATATAATATTTACCATTTTAGCCATCTGTAAGTGTACAATTCAGTGGCATTAAATACATTCACAATGCTGTGTGCCTATCGCCATAATCTATACCCAAATCTTTTTCATCTTCCCCCAAAACACTGTATCCATCAAACAGTAACACTCCATTCTCCCTTGCCCCTAATCCCTATTCACCTTTATTCTTCTCTGTCTCTATTCTAGGTAGGTCATATAAGCCAAATCATTCAATATTTGTCCTTCAGTTAACAGATTTTGACCTGCACAAAATGCTTTCTATATTAAAAATGAGTATTTTCGATTTACTTGATGTACGTAAAAAATAGCAGAAAATCGTCTTGCATTCCAATTAGCAGCTGCAGAGTATATAAATAATATACATATACAAACAATTTCTTCTTGAAGACTCAAGCTCAAAAGCCCTGGGCATAACGATTCAAAAGAAAGTTTATTCTTTCTTGGCAAATCTTTGAGAAATTGTCCCACAAATAAGGAGTCACTGATTAGCAATATAGTTAAGGGACCACATGAATTATTCCTTGAAATTTTCCATAGTTGATTCTCTAAGAGGCAAATTCCATCTTGGCCTTCAGCCCACACAAAGCTAAAACGCAGTCCTGAAGGACCCAGAAAATCAGCAATGATGACCCAGGAAAAACAAATTCTGTAGCAGATGTGAGTACCTTCTTGGACTGTAAGGTAAGGATCTTCCTGGTTCAAATGCTTTAATTTTAATCAATGGTCCCAAGACAATTTAGATAAGAATGTGGGATATATCTATAGGCTAAAATCCTAAAATGCTTCTTCCCTCTCTTCAACCATATTTTGGCAAAATAACCAAGTGATCTAACAGGCTCTGTATTTAAAATGTTTAAAAACATCCATTGAGTACATTTAATCCAATCCCACACCTTCTCAAAGAAAAACATTGGCACCTACAGCCTTTATTATTTCTAGTTGAAATAGATGCGAAGCATCAAAGGGCTTAATCAATGCAGTAACCAGGATGAAGCAGACCTCAGAAGGCTTCAAGGATCCAGGAAATCTTTTTTAAACAACAACAACAACAACAACAACAACAACAACAACAACAACAAAACGCTCAAGATAGGGCAAGTATGCTTTTACTAAAAACCAGAAAATAAATTCCTAATCTATGGCCTCATTAAGCATTTAATGAACGGTGAGTATCCAGATTATTAAAACACCCTTTAAAAAATCCTCGTGTTTTCATTGATAATCTCCCTACGTAAGGCCTTCCTTTTCACTCCCTTTTCGTCAGGGCTGTGTCTGCCCCTTCTCTCATGGATCTTCTCGCTACAAAAGGAGATTTGGCTCGGGAGAGGCGAAGGTGAGGAGGAGAGCGAGGAAGGAAAAAGGAGTTCATTAACTTCTCTAACAAGTTTCTTCAAAAAAGCACGCCGCCAACCATGGGACAAGAGACGCTCATTAGGGGATCCTCATCCAGGCCCGGTCTCCACTCAGATGTCGAGAGAGGACAGGCTTGAGAGCATGTGATCGATCGATGGTCAAAAACCCCCTCCAACATGCAACTCGTTCAGATGCGGGTTCAGCTTCGAAGATGACGTCTGTACACGTACGCAAATGAACTGAGCCAAGTATCTCGAGTGTCCAAACGCTGGGATCACAGCAGCAGCCAGGGCAGGGGCCTCCGAAGCCTCTCTTCTTCCAAGGACAATTTGCCCGGGCCTCTGGGTCCTCTGTGCCAGCCCACATGGAGGCCCGTGAAAACACTGTTCAGTGCGAGCGGCCATGCTGCCCACAGCTCAACAGTTCTGGCCGCCAGAACACCCAGCAGAGGGACCGAACTCCTCTGTCTACACAAAACAAAACTGCTTTTCCGGGGAGTCACGTCATGCCTAGTCCTATGATGCAAAAGTATGCGATGGCTCTTACCGATTTTACATGTCTATTTCTCCAATTAATAGAAATCCGTTGTGTGTTTTTTTATTCACCTCTTCCCCCAGGACCTAGCAGAGTGTATGACAGAAACTAGGCCCTTAAACTGATTGCTAAATGAATGAATAAAAGAGTCTCTCATTTAAACAGGGATCCAGTAGTTTGCTGCCAACACTGTACCACGCTCAACACTGAAAACGCTTCCTCTGCTGCGTTTTCACCTGTCGATCTATGCTAGGAAAACAAACTCTCCGAAACTAGCCTAAGGTCAATTTCCTAAGCCTCTCTGTCATCCTTCCACGTTCTCCTTTCCCATTCACCATCCCAGCTTGAACGGACACATTTGGTCAACCCCCTTCGTGACTACCTTCAACCTAAATACGACTCGAGAAAACCCGAGTTCTCTTTCAGAAAGCGAGGCCCCACAGTGCACCTGTTTCTCTGACATCCTTGATCAAAACTACGTTCCTCCAGAGAAGCTTCTTCTCAAACGCCATTCTTCTGCTTCGAGAACCTCTAGGCTAGAGGCCGGATCTACCTCTAAGGTCAAAATCCAAGAAAGGACCGCATCGACGTCTGTGACCTTGACAGCCTCAGCGCAGTCTGTGACCACTTCGTCAGCATCACTAGGGTGGAAGCAGAATGCCAGCACCCCAGACTGCGGACATGGGTGCCACTCACACTCACATTTGAGAACAACTGTTGGGAAGGTTTTACCATTAACTAACGGGTGCTAACGAGAAAAGGAAACTGCCTTGCTGAAAACTCGGAGAAAGTTTTAAACATATCTCGCTCTTAACCATAATTTACTAAAAAAAAAAAAAGGTTTTAATTTTGTTCAAGTTTACCTAATTTTAAAACTAAAATGCTTTTCAGAAAGAAAATTAATAATATTACATCTAGTTTATATAAACTAAAGTGGTGGTGAGATGCTTGATCTCGAATACTTTTCTAAGTTGGTATTTTTCAGAGGATGCTCTTTAAAACATGGATTTATGCGATGTAGCAGTTAATCCTGCTTTGTTACAATAGTTAAGAACCAAATAGACTTAAGATACGAGTCTCGTTTCTACGTTTGTTTGCTAGGTTAACTCTTGGCCACGTCGATCTTTCCATGCAATAACCTCTCTGGCATGACACAAGTGCTAAAGGAAATGCATGTCAAATGTTTGGCACATAGTAGGATGCTATAAACGTTACATGTTGTTATACTTCACTTTTGTTTCCTAAATGATCCTAGTCAAAGGACATCGCAATCATTTTTCAAAATACATGACCTCTTAGACTCACAACTCTGAAGAAACAGTACTGCAGAAATCTTATGTAGAAAGCAACAGAAATCTGAAATGTTAAAATGAGAATTGTACGGCAGGACTTGTCTTAATGTGCTACTTTATAACTTCACCACATATATAGTTCAGCTTTATATTAACTTATGGAAAGTGTTAACCACAAAGCATTTCTTTAAGATCACATCTCTAAGGTGCTAACACTGTAAAAGTGAGACAACGTCTCTCTCCCAGCCTCCAAAATTGCAACTTTCAAGATTCTACCCACTTACATAGATAAAAGTGCACCATACACTATTTAATGTCCTAGAAGCAAATGGTAGCCTTACGTGATGATCCTCTATGTTCTTCAAGAGCCTGGGATCATCAAAGTCACATGAATCACTAGGGGGACAAGACATCCGGCTGTCAGAGAGAACAGAAAATATTTATTCAGTTCAAAAGTTCCTTTAAGATAACTCAAACCTAGTAAGAATCTGTCTTCAAGAAGAACCACATCCAAAAAACCTATAGATTTATATTAAACTTTTAAACATCTGGAGTATTGCATATTATTTCAAACCTTAAGACAGGAAATCTTTAACCTTACTATAAAATATTTTATAAGTTATTATGACCAACAACATAGTCACAAGGACAAGGAGAAGAAACAGACGCAGAGATCAACATCGTGACTTGCTCGTTTTAGTTGGTCTCTGTGTAACTTCTATCAGGAAAATCTTCCTAGAAAACCTGCACAAAACAGGTAAAATAGAGGAACTACTGTATTGTAGCTATGCGATCATTTATGGCCAGGGCTCAGGCATAGGAGAGAGAAGGAAGGAAGGAAGGAAGGAAGGAGAAAGGAAACTTGATATTATGGCTGTGTACAATCACCCTGAAGAAAATGTGAAGAGTTAAGTATATTCATGTATCTCCACTCCTTCTTGAAAGCCTTTCTTCAGAACAACACCTGAAGAAGAGACAATAGCACAGCAGATGTCAGTCTGAACTCTGAGTAGATACCAGAGTTTAGTGCAGCAGAGAAAACAGACACCAGTAGCTTGCAAAGTGAAATGCCGAAATGCAAGCTGGTGCCCCAGGAGGACCTTGTGAAAACTGAGACACAGCAGTGTGAGGTACCTGTGAGGTAAGGGGAAGGTAGAAAAGAGGACGGGTCCCAAACGCACCTGAGGAAAGGGTCAGCCTGCAAGAGCCTGCCCCATCCCACACAGCCAGGTGACTGAACCTTCTGCACCCAGAAAAAAAGTAGAAGGTTTGTCCTCTGAAGAGGATAAAACACAGTAACCTTGGACCCAGGGACACCAGGCACACGGTGAGCAGGGTAGGCATCCTCCCAAGACAGGAGTTTTAAGTGAAATCTTATATATGCTGAAAGCTACGATCACCAACCCTCTGCCTCCCCTCAGGTCCCATAACAACCACAGCCACATTCACAGCCCTTGGCAGAAAACGGAAGTGTTCTTCTTGTGAGAAGACGACTGATCAGCTCACAGACAAGACCCACAGACACTGCCATCTGGAGATCCTCTAATAAAATGGTCGGCCCTGACTGACCACCCCACAGAGAAGCACGTCAGACACCAAGCACCCTGTCCCCACTACACGTGTAACATAGCCCTACTAAACCGTTTTGTTAGTGTATAAATCTTAAAACATGAGCAGACAACACCACCAGTCCTAAGAAAAATGTAAATCAGAACCACAACGAGATACCACTTCATACTCATTGGGATGGCTATTATATTTTTAAAAATTAATTAACAAATGGCTTGAGGGTGTGGAAAAATTGTGCATTACTGGCAGGAATGGGAAAGTGGTAGAGCTGCTGTGAAAAACAGTCGGCTGGTTCCTCAGAAAGTTAAACACAGAATAACACATGACCCAGCATTCCCACGTTTACATACCTACCCGAAAGAATTGTACGCCAATGTTCACACACATGCTACACAACATGTATGTCACAACTTTGAAGGCGTCATGCTAAGAATTGGGAAATATTGAACCAACAGCTCACTATTTTTTGTTAAAGCCCTGTAGACTCACTGGCCTTAGAAAATCATATTCGCGTTTAAATTTTATGCAGTTTCCTCCCTTGAAATGATAAATATGCAACTTTTATTTACAAAATATTCAGGTGAGAAGTGACAATACAAAATTGTTCCACAGTCTTTCCCACTAAAGTGTCAAGAAGTGCTAGAATCTACTTACCAGAAATCATCGGAGGATGGCTCTCTTGCCAGTTCTGGGAAATGACTGACAGAGAGAGAAGAAAACAGCGTGGTCACGAAATGGTGATCAAAAGACAGGTGTTCACACATGGAACATTCTCCAGAATAGATCACACAATAGCCCACAAACAAGTCTTAACAAATTTAAGAAGACTGAAATCATATCAAGCATATTTTCTGAGCACGATGATATGAACCTAGAAATCAGTTACAAGAAGAACACCGGAAAATTCACCAATATGTGGAGATTAAACGACACATTACTGAACAACCAACGGCTCAAAAAATAAATCAAAAGAAAAAAATACTGTGAGGCAAAAAAAAAAAAAAAAATGGAAATACAACAACCCAAAATTTATAGGATGCAGCAAAAGTAGTTCTGAGAGGGACATCTCAGTGAGAAATGCCTACACATTAAAAGACAAGAAAAATCTCAAATAACCTAACTTTACACACCAAAGAACTAGAAAAAGAAGAATAAATAAAGCCCTAAGTTGGTAGAAGGAAGGAAATAAAGATCAGAGTGGAAATAAATAAAAGAGACTAAAAAGAACAATAGAAAAGATCAATGCAACTGATCTTAGAAAAAGATCAATGAAAAGATCAGAGCCGGTGGTCTGAAAAGACAAAATTGACAAACTTTTAGCTAGACTTACCAAGAAAAAAAGAGAAGAGAGAGAACCCGAAATCAGAAATGAAAGAGAAGACATTACCGCTGATACCAGACATACACAAAGGATCATATGGGACTACTGTGAACAATTCTGCACCAACGAATTAGACAACTTAGAAGAAAGGAACACATTCCTAGAAACACAACCAAGATTGAATCATTAAGAAACAGGTAACCTGAACAGACCCATTACTGGTAAAGAGATTAAATCAGTAATCAAAAAACCTCCCAACAAGCAAAAGTCCAGGACCAGACAGCTTCACTGGTGAATTCTCCCAAACATTCAAAGAAAATTTAACACCAATCCTCCTCAAACTCTTCCAAAAGTAGGAGAATACTTCCAAATTCATTTTATGCAGCCAGCATTACCCTAATACCAAAACCAGACAAGGACACCACAAGAAAGAAAATTACAGGCCAATATCCTTGATGAACACGGATCCTCAACAAAAATTCTCAATAAAATATTCACGAGTCAAATTCACAAATAAAATATTAACAAATCAAATTCAGTAATACATTAAAAGGATCATACACCATGATCAAGTAAAATTTATTCCAGGGATGCAAGAATAGTTCAACATCGGCAAATCAACCAATGGGACACGTCCCATTAACAAAATGAAGGATAAAAATCACATGATCATCTCAATAACTGCAGAAAAAGCATCTGATAAAATTCAACATCCATTTATGATAAAAACTCTCAAGAAAGTGAGTATACAGGGAACATATCTCAACATAATGAAGGCCGTATATGACAAACCCTCAGCTAACATCATACTTGATGGTGAAAGCTTTTCTTCTAAGATCAGGAACAAGAAAAGATACCCATTCTCATCTTTTTTTTTTTTTTTCAGTATAGTACTGGAAGTCCTAGCCAGAGCAATTAGGCAAGAAAAAGAAATAAAAGGCATTGCATACTGAACACGCTAAAGACTTCACCAAAAAACTGTTAGAACTAATAACTAAATTCAGTAAAGTTGCAGAATACAAAATCAAATACAAAAATCTGCAGTTATTTCCATACACTAATACTGAACTATCAGAAAGAGATATTAAGAAAATGTCAGGTTTACAATTTAATCAAAAGGAATAAAATACCTAGAAATACATTTAACCAAGGAGGTGAAAAACCTGTACACTGAAAACTGTAAGACATTAATGAAGGAAACTGAAGAAGACACAAGTAAATTGCAAAATTGTCCATGTTCACAAATAGGAAGAATTTACATTGTTAAAATATTCATATTACCTGAAGCAATCTATGGATTCAATGCAATTCCTATCAAAATTCCAATGGCATTTTTCTCAGAAATAGAACAATCCTGATTTGTATGGAACCACAAAAGAACTGAATTGCTAAAGTAATATTGGGAAAGAATAAAGCTGGTGGCATCATGCTGTCTGATTTCAAACTACATTACAAAGTTGTAGAAATCAAAACAGTGTGTTATTGGCAAAAAACAGAGACATGGATCGATGGAACAGAATAGAGAGAAATAAATCCATGCATACATGATCAATTAGTTGATGACAAAGAAGCCAAGAATATATACAATGGGGAAAAGGACAGTCTCTTCCACAAATGGTGTTGGGAAAACCGGACAGACGGGCAGATGTAAAAGAATGAAACTGGACCCCTATCTTACACCACATAAAAAAAAAAAAAAAAAAAAACTCAAAATAGGTCACAACTTGAATGTAAGACCTGAAACCATAAAACTCCTAGAAGAAAACATAGGTGGCAAGCTTCTTGATATCGGTCTTGGTGATGATTTTTAGATCTGACAAAAGCAAAAGCAACAAAAGCAAAATTAAATAAATGGGGCTACATCAAACTAAAAAGTTCAGCACAGCAGAAGATAATCAACAAAATGAAAAGGCAGGCTACCGAATGGGAGAAAATGTTTGCAAATCGTATATCTGATAAGGGGTTAATCTCCAAAATATATAAGGAACTCATACAACTCAAAAACAAAACAAAACAAAACAAAATCCAATTTAAAAAATGGGCAGAAGATCTGAATATAGTTCCAAAGAAGACATTACACTGATGATAAAAGGTACATGAAAAGATGCTCAACATCACTAATTTTCAGGAAAAAAAATCCAAATCAAAACCATAATGAGATATCATTTCATAAGCTCACAGATGCAGAGAACAGATTGTCAGTTGCCAGAGGCAGGGGGTGGTGAGCAAATTGGGTTAAGAGGTTGAAAAGGTACAAATTTCCAATTGTACGATAAATAAGTCACGATGATATAATGTACAGCATGTAACTATAGTTATATAACACAGTATTGCATATTTGAAAGCTGCTAAGAGAGTGAACCTTAAAAGTTCCATCACAAGAAAAAATAAGTTTTGTAACTATGTATGGTGACGGATATTATCTAGGCTTATTGTGGTGATCGTTTGACAATATATACAGGCATCGAATCATTATATTCTGTACTTGAAGCTAATATAACGTTACATGTCAATTATCCCTCATTAAACAGAAAAGAACAGGCATTCAGATCAAAACATGAGTAAAAAATTTGTAATTATTTGATTAGAAACATAAATTTATAGATTTCCTGAGATTTCCCACTAGGTTTTAACTGTTCAAAGTTGGGACCCGTTAAATTTTAAACACATCCAACAGTCATTACACATCTAAATCCCTTATAAATATCCTTTAAGTATATCAGAAAGTATTTGGTTAAGGAGCTAAAAATAAATCGTTTCATTGAAAGAACGCAAATCAAATTTTCAATAATGGATAAACACACTCACCCGTAGGTTACTCCAGCAATGCTACACTTCTTGAAGTTCATGATATTGCATGTAAGAGTTCCAGTTTTGTCAGAAAAGAGATATTTTACCTAAATCAAAAAACAGAAGAAACATCTGCCCAAAATGTAATAAGATGCAAAGACCAATAAGTGACATCTTTCCTTCTATGCTTTTCAAAATCTGAACAAATTTTAGAAGTTAAATTTCCTTCAATCAAGCCAAATATATTTTATAATTACATATCTTGTATTAATAATTATAATTATGTATTATTATAAAATTAATATATTTAATGCTCAGACCACTCGAAAACCTTTTTCGGGAACCAATTCGAGAGTCCAATTGTGTGGAAATGCACAAGGAAGCCTGAGTAACAGCCCCGGAGACACTGTGTAAAGACGATACGCCTAAGCACTCAGTTCTGCCGCAAAGCATCTCGAAGACATACATCACTCTTCAGGTGTTCCCGTGATCTCTACAGTATTGTTCTAACGTCTAACGTGTCAGGGCAACAAGCCCAGACTTTGGCAACTTGGAAGTATTTTTCACACTCCGTCGCCTTGCTGGATTCAGAAGGCATATCCTGCAATGGCACAGAACAAACACCAAGCTTCTCAATCACCGTCACAAATGAAGGCCATGCGAAGGCAGCGTGGAACCGCCACAGATTAAATAACTTTCCAAGAGACAACATTTTAGAGATGGAATACAGGGAGCTCTGTCCATCTACAGAGGTAAAAAGAGAAATTTCTGGATGAAGGCAACAGGCCAACCATTCTGACGTGATTAAGCGTGTGCAGAAGTGATGACTCCCATAGGCACGTGTGCTGTGTGGATTCTGCTCTCGCAGGCGGATAATGTGATACAGAAAGAGGGGGAAAGAAACTCGGAGGGGACAGTTCGTTTCAGGCTCTGGGCTCCAGGCATGTGGGCTCTGGAAAAGTCACCTCACCCTTTTTGGCTTCAATTTCCACAGCTGCGAAATAACGGGTTTGGCCAGGAGACGTGTAACATCATTCCATGTGTGACATTCTGGGAAATTATGTCACAGAACAGTGACGGGGTGCGGTTAAGAGAATCGTCTCCAGTAAAATTCCAGTTTCTTGGTGGTTCTCTAAAGAGGGGTCATGACTGTGGCCAGATGCTAGATGTATTCCAGGGGTCCCAAAGGGAAGCCATGCTTTACTGCTTCAGAGAAGACGGGTTAATGAAGAACATGAATTGTTTACTCCGTGCTTTTTTCCTAATGATACAATACGAGCAAATACACTGCAAATTATTTTTGAAGCACTCAACAGGTCTCTAAGTAAAAAAGGATCTTTTTCAAAAAAGATGATTAACGCTCCTAAAAAAGTCAAATATTACACAGAAATATAAAATCAGTACACTAGGGGTAATTAATACTTTAACTATAAATAAGTTTTTATATAGCTATATGTGCAGTAAGTCTAAAGGTATAAAAATTCAGTAGAATCGGCCTTCTAATAAGCAGTGTTTCTTTCTGCCTCTTTTTTTTAACAATTAAAAGATTAAATCAAAATATTAAAAAATGAAAATTTTATGATAAAGAATTATTAAGATTTGCTATCACTCTGCCTATTGAATCTTAACTCCCAGTTCAAAACTACTTCCCCACGCAAACTTTCCCCATATGCCCAACGAGGATGAGTGATTTCGTCTTGGGGGCTTCTTGAGCATTTTAAATCCTTTGGGGTTTTGGGTCCAGTACACTAGCACCTAAGAACAATGACATACTGACAACTGTGCAGAAGAGCCAAGGACCTCATTTCGGGCACCTCCGCCCCCTTGAATGGGCTCAAAAGTCTCAAGAGGTAAACAGACAATGCGTCATTATCATGTCTCTTATTTCCCTGGATTTATATATGGAGAGACTGCTATGGGGACATAGAAAAGAGATAAATGAACTTTATCTGGAAAACTGGAAAGGCGTTCAAAGAGGAGGTGAATTTAGTCTGATATATATACACGGCATCCACTTCATAGGGTATTTGGGAGCTTTAAATAAGATGCATAAAATGAAATTGTAATTTTTAATTGCAATGCATTCAAAAGAGGTTATTCCTTGCAATAATTTCAACATAAGACAAAAACAATGCAAAGCACAACTCAGTAAAGGCAATTAGGGTTTGGGGGTGATGGTGGATAGTTCTCTGGAACATTTCAGAAACAAAATCTGGAACGTGTAAGAGATCTGATGGACACATGTCCTTCATATTATCCCCCAAATGTTTTGTAGGGTTGTACACTATCTGAGTGTCTTAACCATTGTTTGAAGTTGTTGCAGGAGATAAGATCCATTCATGCTCACGTCACAGTCACCAAAGTCCCCACAGAGGCTCTCACCTGACCAAGCTCTTCATTCAGGTTTGATGTCCTGGCCATTGCAGGAGTATCATTTCCAAGATAATACATATCCGTGTCCTGAGAGCGAAAAGAGGGGGCACTTCAGAAAATATTTACTTTAATCCTTCATTTAGATTAAAAACAGACAATAGAAATGCTAAGTTTTAATTTTACGGTGCAATTACAGTGGCAATTAGTATAGAGAAACACCGTGATACAGGGAGAAAACGTGGTATTTATATGGAGAAGATTTGGTTTCAGGAGGATCATTTCATGACCTAACTCATACTTCTGAGCTCAGCTAATGCCTCATTCACGGGATTGTTAGGAAGATCAAGGAAAAATGTCCGTGACAGCACCCAATCCACATACACAGATTCAGTTCCTTGAAAATTCCCCTTCCATGCTTACAGTGGAATCCAAGGGTACTGTCACCATGAACCGTGACACCTCATAAACCGTGACACCTAAGAGACTTTTCCTCAGCACTAATTAGACTTCGAAAGTTTGAATGGCAATTGCAGCCATTTCGCCCCCATTCACCAGAAGACAAGCATCTGTGGAGCATTCGGCCTCCATTTTCTCACTTAATTCTCACGAGAACCCCTTGAACAGGCACGGCCGTCGTCCTCATGTCAAAGACCAGGAAGCTGAGATGTTAGGTAACTCGTCACTGTCACTGGCTCAGGGACACGCTTCCTAGACGCCCCTGGCTGGTTCTCTGGCCCTTTACCTCCCATGACCGAATCAGAAATTAACTATATCCTCCCTCTTCTGGGAGCGCGATTCAATGGCTAAGGCTCTGAAAGAGTATTAGAGAACCTGGCGGACGTGTCTGCGGCAGCTCGACCTTTCAACTCCACCATGATACTCACCCAATTTATGAAAAGGGCTTGGGTGTATTTCACAACCTCAAGAGTAACCAGCAAACTGATGGGAATCAGGTTGTTGTACAGAATGATGAACGTCAGCAAGTTGTACCCAAAATTTTCCGAGTTCGTGTCTGTGGAAGAAAACCGGAAAATCTGTAGTTTAGTTGGTCTCCGTTGAGTTTCCTTTATGATTTTTAGAGTTTTTCTAAAAGATGTCCACCAAAAAAAAAAGCCTATTGGCTCGCGTACACATTTAGAGATTCGAGTTAAAATAGTTACTGCGCATCCACGTGGCAACGATTGTGAATACAAAGGCTAGTAATTTCCAATCCCTTCCAATGAAGAGCTGGCTTCTAATGGGAGGCTGTGGGGAGGGGAGCAGGCAGGAGCAAGCATGACCCCCAATGTGACCACGCAGCAGGGTACGGCTATCAAAGAGGGGTTCCGAGGGCATTGCAGAAAGCGGGGCAGGATTTTTTTTTTTTTTTTTTAATGGAAAGACATTGCCAACTGAAGACTATCTGGAAGAATAGAAGCTCCAGTCCAATTTAGAGGACAGAGAGAAGACGAGTAACAGAAAGGATGCGGAAAAGAGAACGGGTACTGGAAGTGATCATAAGGAATATCTACAACCTCGTTAAGGTATGAGTACTGACTAACACTCCCGAGAATTGGTAAAATGGCGGGGAGGGGTGGGGAGTGTGAACAGGGGAGGGAGGCAGGTGAGAAGCCTGGAGCCTATTTATGGAAGATAAGAGAAGGGACGTCTTGATGCAACAAGACCCCTAAAGATGGAACGAGACCCCTGAGGGATGGAATCCAAAGCAGCGTCAAGGGCAGGCCGGAGAGGAGGAAGGACCAGGAGAGGGAAAAGAGGTGCCAGTCCTTTGGGCATCAAAAGAGGAAAGCTCTTTGCACTCAGGTCCAAGCTCCGAGAGTGACAACGCTAAGTGTTTTTTTGTTTTTGTTTTTGTTTTTTTTTGATTAAATTAGTTCTTTATGTTTACAACCCATAAGCCAGAGAGCCTATTGAGCAAAATTTCATGAAGGCGTCAAGGACACAGGGCTTCTTAAAATATTCCTCCCCTTCTCTCCATATTTTTACTCCACAAGCTAGACTAGATAATATATACTCTAAAAATAAAAAAGAATTCCCAATGCAGAGCTCTGTAAAGAATTTCTAGTAATTCAACTGTTCCAACTTCAGTTATCGCTGAGAATGAATTCGATTCATTATGAAAAGGGGAAAGCATCAAGGAAAGGGGTAGGGCAGGGCAAAGTCAGATTTCTCAGGCCAGCTGGATGGCTCGCATGCCCTCCACTCAGCTTCAAGCCCCAGTCACGTCACATGACTTGAGTTTCAAATGTTCTCAGGGTATGGGTGGTCGCAAGTTCTGTCCCCACAGAACAACAGCCAGGAGGGGAGAAGCAGCTCTACAGCTTGAGGTCCTGATCCAGCTTCATGCTAAAGGGCTCCAGCCTCTCGCCCTCTGGCAGCGTGCTGTTGAGCCTCTCCATCAGGAGCACAGTCTGGTATATGCCCCAGTGTCCCACAGAGCTCCTGGGCATCCCCTACGGCTACCTCTGACCAGCCTGACTCAGCTGCCACCACTGAGAAGGCCCAGAAGATAAAGAACCTGAAATGGAAGCTTCGGCAGGTGGAAGAGCTGCAGCAGCGGATCCAGGCTGGGGAAATCAGCCAGCCTAGCAAAGAGCAGCTGGAGAAGCTAGCAAGGAGGAGACACTGGAGGAGGAGCTAGAGGACTTGGAGCTAGGCCTGTGAAGCCTTTGGGGAATAGGAGAATGGACTGCAGAACAAACTGTGGGGCTCTCTGGGATCCTGGTGAATGCGGGCAGCGGCCGTCAGGAGGGCTCTCCCCCCATACCGGCCCGCTTCCACCTCTCATGGCCCAACTCTGTCCTGCAGACCCTAACCTCTCCCTCATTCCTTATTTTTTCTTCTGAAGTGCTATTTTTTGGACTTTTCCCTGCTCCCATTCCCGGTGTTCAAAGATCTCAGTGACTACCCCAGGTTCCTTTGCTGCTGATCCGGGCGTCTTGTTCAAAGGAAAATTGGGAGGGTGGGAATCTTTTGGAGAACTGAGGTTGAGGGTAGGGGGAGTACGCTCAAGTCTTGGAGTCTTGGTTCTTGTTCAGTGTTTATGGGTTATCTCCCCCGCCCCCCCGTTCGTTGCTTTTTTTTTTTTTAAGAACAGAATAAACAAGTGGACAAATAAAAAAAAATGTGTCTGTGGCGGAGGATGGCGGACAGACATTTCGTTGACTTTCTGGATCTGCTCCGCGTATTTGGCGTATCTTTTCTGGCGTTCTTGCCTGAAGCTAAAGAGTGTTTCTACTGATAGCTCCATGTCTTTGATTCATTTAACCAAAGCATTCTGATTAAAAGCAACAGCCTCTGTACGCTGATGAAGGTGTTCCTGATATCGGAGGCAGAGCTGCAACACCTGCTGAGAATCTAGTTTCTCCAATGTGGTATCCCAATATCTCCATCCTTGCTTCCTCATGACTGCTAATCTTTCACTTCTCCTTGAAAGGCTTGGATTGTACAAAGTAGCCAATGGGCGGACAAGGATGGCCGCCACACATAAGAAGTGCTTGGAAGGCTTTTTCAAAAACGTTTTGGCCCACGTGCACAAGCAACCTACTCCAGCACTTACCCATCTTATTGATGTACCAGTTCTTTCCACCTTGAGACTGGTTCCAGTACAGGGCCCCCGCTGAGCTCACCAAGGCCATGACCAAGAGGATGCCAAACAGCACCAGGATCTGCAAGTTCGTCACTTTCTCAACGTTCGACCTCTTGAGAGGTGCTTTGGTAGAATTCTGTGCAACAACATTTAAAATCAGTGAGGGTCACAGAACAGACTTGGGGGCAAGGAGTGGGGAGAAAAGGAGATAAGTTACCTAAACTTAACAAATGAAAAGTAAAAGACTATATATATATTTTTGCCAAATAACCAATGACATTAAAAAGTGTACTCCATTCTTGATTCAACAACTAGTTTTAAATAGAGATGACAGAAGACACGCTCTACCATTTTTTTTAAAGAACACAGTTCAACTCTACATGAGTCGACCTGTACTTATGATTACGTTTTAGCATAAAATTGGCTACTTTCATTCTCTTAGAACAAAACATAGTCTAAATTATTTAAGTCTAATTTAAAAGACATCAGAATGTCGCTAATTTAAAAGAAACTTAAAGATTCTATATCATAAAAATCTAGAGAGAGACTTCAAAGTAATAACATAGCTCATCAATTAATATACAAAGAGATTTCTGGAAGTACTCATTTTCCCTACAGCAGCTTCCAATTTAATTGAGGGGGGAAAAAAAGAGACATACACAAACACATACACATCTATCATGCAAACTGGAACATTAATATGTGTCAAAATAAATAGCTAGACAAGGAATTCGTTTGCGAAACCGGACATAAAACAAGCGGGAAGAGTCGGGGACGCTCGGGTGGCCAGTGGAAACCTGAAGGGACTCCCAAACCACAAACCGGATGCAAACGGGAAGGCGGACGAAAGCAGAGAGGCAGCCTAGCCGGCTGCGTCTGTCACTGCTGCTGGGGAAGCCAGCCCTGCTCCAACAGAGGCCGGCATTTAGAAGCGAGTTCAGAAAGACTCGTTAAAGCCAGATTCAAGGATCGCCACCGCATCCCAGGCGGAACACTGGGGACACTATCTTCTCTGCAGTGGCAAAGCCAACAGAACTGTTTGCACTAGACAGGCATGTACCTGAAGTCATTTCATTAAAAATGTTCTGAAGATGGTACTGGTGGGTGGAACAAGGTCCCCCTCCCCCAGTGATGTCCCTACCCTAATACCTGGGCTCTGTAAATATGTTCCTTTACCTGGCAAAAGGGACTTTGCAGGTGTGATTAAATTAAGGACCTTGACTTGGAGAGATTACCTTGGATTATCCAAATAGACCCAATTTAATCACATGGGTCCTTAAGAGCAGGAAAAGGAGAGATCCCTCCCCAGTTACAGTCACGGGACGATGGGAATGACCGCTGTGACTACAGAAGGATGGCCAAAGAGATGCATGCCGCTGCCTCTGAAGATGGGGGATGGGGGTCGTGAGCCAAGATCCGGGCAGCCTCTGGAGGGCTGGGAGAGGCAAGGCACAGGTTCTCCTCTAGAGCCTCCTCCAGTGTCCTACAGAAAGGGACACTGCCCTGCTGGCAGACCTCACCCCTTTATATCCGACTTCCATCAGAACTGTAGCAGACCCACTCCGTGCTGTGTTAGGCCTAACCGTGTGCATTGTCATGGTGACAATCGGCTCTCGGGAGGCGAGCCCAAAGCTTGGGGCTTCTGGCTCTGCTCTTTTGTGCCCATCTGCTGACCATTTCAACTTAACAATGATGAGCTTGTAACGGCAAGTTCTGACCAGCATTGTAAGTTCTCTTAAATTCTCAGGAAGCACTGCTACTTCTGAGTAATGGAGTCCCTAATAGAAACAGGCCAAAATGTCAGATTCTGTGAAAGCTTATATCTGCCCTGAACTTTACACACTTCATTTCCTCTTCAGAAAGCCGTCAGTGGAATACTAGTTAGGCAAACGGACGCGGGAGCCAGACTGCCAAGGTGTGAATCCCAGTGCTCTCTCTCTTACTGGCTGTGAACCTTTGGTGACTTACTCAGACCCTCTGGGCCTCAGTGTCCTCGTCTAAAGCATGGAAATAACAGTATCTTCCTCACAGAGCCATTGTGGGGGAATAATTGAGTTTGCGCTTGGAAGGGGACATGGACACTAAGGATTCGCTGTCATTATCTGTGATCATCTCTCTCTTTCCCATTAAATCAACCAGCAGAAAGGATAGACATTGAAATATTTCTACATATAACTGCACTGACCATAAAGCGAGGGAACCGTGAAGAGTAGGAGGCACTGAGGTGAGAGTTTGAAAAACAAAGCAGAGAAGGCCTAAGGCGATCGTGTTTCCTTTCTGTGGTCGAAATGCACAAGTTCGGATGAAAAACGTTATTTCACAAACGGGATGGCTTCCGGCTCTGTGTGTTAATCCTTTTGAAAGCTCGTTTTTTGGACTTGTTGTTTCAGCCCCAAAGGCACAGCGAGTCTAGCACAGATGTTTCTGGGGCCACCCATTATTCTGTACTCGAAGAGTCAACGTGTAATAACCTTTGCAAAGAGCTCAGTCACGTCCAGGTGCAAGGAGAAATGCCCATCACACTCATGGATATCAACTCCATGAGGCGACTTAATGTATGCCTTGCTCACTAAGGGATGATGGGATCATTTTAAGTGCAACTTAGTTATCTCTCACACCTCAGCCACAAAGCCATATGATCCAAGTATGATCTAGAGATGCAGGATCACACCCCAAGAAGACAACCAGCGCCCCAGGAAATCGTGGAGAGTGGTTAAGTTTGAAATACACATAATCTGAAAACTAGTCCTGGGGCCCTGCCCAAAGCGGAGCTAGATCTTTGTGATCTCTGCATCACTTCATAAAAAAACGGAAGCGATCAGTGCTTGGCGGAGCTCCAGAAGTGTCAGACAGTGGGCGGGGCCCTGGGCTTGGGAAGGCGGAAAGCACCTACCAGGTAGCAGAGCGCTCACATACTCATCAAGATAAAGTCTTCGCGTACAGAATTCTCAGAACCGACGAACTTAAAGCTTTCTCCTCCGCGCCTGTGAATGGGCGAGGACCTCGTGGGAAGAGGGACCGGGCGCATCTCAGATACGCTGAGTGATCTTCATCCGTCCAAGAACCGCCTCTCAGCATTTGCCAACTACTCAGGTTTTTTAGCTGCCGCGGGTCCCCTCCCACACGCATACTCTCTGTAACCATTCCAACACACCAGGCTGGCGGGGGTGGCCCTACCACTCTGAGACCAACGCCTCTGTCCTCGCCCTCCTTGGGAAGCTGCTCCCCTGCCTCGTGCCTTGCCTAGCGAGGATGCTCCTTCCTGAAGCCCCCTCAAGCAGAAGACTCGCTCGGAATCTGAAGACAATACTACCGAGTGCGTATATGGGACCCAGTAATACTTTCGACATTTTATTCCTCCAATGCCAGGTTAAAAAACCTACTTGTAAAACTCATGCCATGTGGCTACACAATATTCTGTCTCTTTCCTCAGCAAGTCTGACTTCTCAGGCACTCCCCCTCGTTCCCGGAAGGCTTGAGCAGTCGGGCTATGGTACCTGTCTCTAGCCCGGCCTTGCCATTAACCAATCTTCAAAACCACAGCAGCAACCTCATCGAATGCCTTAGTCTCTCAGCCCTTAATGCTCAACATCAAACAGCTTCTAATGGCTCGACCTTCAGCTTCCTGCTCCCATGTCCCTTCACCCCAGAAACCCAAAGACAAGCACCCTACACACTGAGAAGCTGTCACTCAGCAACTTCAACAATCTTCTTCACCTTCGGTAAGTCTCCCGACCCTTCTAACCCACCCCACCTCCCTCCTCTGTCTCCACTACATGCCCCAGCTGGTGTGGAAACTGGGGTCTATCACCGCACCTGTCCTGGTAGGTTTTTAACTCTCTCCTCCTACATCATTTGACCTTGAAGAGTGGATCAACATAAGAGCCTCCCTTCTCCAAGCCCACATCTAAAACGTGCTTCTTAACATCATTCCTAGTAACTAGCCAGTCAATAGCCTAAACCTGGCTTGGCTGACCCTTCTGTATGCACCCCAAAACATTGTCATAATAGGGACCTTGTCCCTATTACTCCGTAGTCTGTGGGGCTCCCAGAGCATAAGATCAGGCCTTTTACTATTGTCTCCATACGGCTGGGCACAAGATTTGGTGCACGGGGGTCACTAAACATTTTTAAATTAGGAAATATAGTTAAATATGTAATTTTGAAATCATATAAAAGGAAGACAAGCTGAAAAGCCAGTTCTCATTAATAGCGACCATTAGTAAAATGAGATGTCAAGTGATACCAAAGAACTATAAGAAATGACACACAGAGATATTGATTTCTGCGGAATTTGAAAGTTATCTGGCAAAATATGTCATAATATAGATGTCAGCTGCAAATTTGCAACTAATAATTTAAAACACATTAACAAAGAGAAAGAGCAAAATCATTTTAACTTATTATTTTTTTTTTTGGTGAATGAAGAATAAACATCAGTTAAAACTCACTGATTTTACATTGTCTGAAATTCAGTTAAATAAGACAATTTAATGTAAAACCCTGATTAATGTGATGAGGAGCAGAAGTGGCAAGAGAGGAAGGAAGGAAGGAAAGAAAAAGAAAAAAAGAGAGAGAGAAAGAAAAGAAAAGAAAGAAAGAAAGAAAGAAAGAAAGAAAGAAAGAAAGAAAGAAAGAAAGAAAGAAAGAAACGAACAAGTTCCTGCTTATGTCCAAAAGATAAAATAAGTCAGACTGACTGTCCCCCGAAAATCCGGGAAACAAAGACCATTGATATTTTAAGTAAGAGGTAACACATATCTGATACAAGGACAGAATTCCAGGAGATACTACCTAAAGAACCAAAATAAATTTAGGTTCACAGACAAATCTGAGTTCCCTAAATGCGACGTCTGCATTTCTACTCTATGCAATAAAAACAGAAAGAAAAAAAAAAAAAAACGACTAGAACCAGCATTGTTTTTCAGCATAGAAACGTTTTACCTGCATGAGTTTGGTGTCGTGTCCAGTATAAACAACTATGCCAAAGACCCACTGAGTATTTCTAAGCTGTGTACCTCTTAATAAGATCTGGTCAGGCCCAAGGGGAACCGAGCTAAAAATAAGAAACAACATTTATATTTAATCATAGTCTGACAAATGAGCATGAGCTTCCCCCTTAAACATAAACCCACAACGAGTCGAATGTTTCCTTTAGTCACATTTGAACTTTTACACTGAAAAACGGGAGGCAATAAAGGTTACCACTGGCTTAATCCACCAAAAAAAAAAAAAAAAAAAGCGCAAAACAAGTTTGTCTTATCCATTCATCACTACAGGAAAAAAATTGTTTTTCCTATAAAATGACAGTGGGAATTTTGTCTCTCATAACTCTGTTATGAAGCTCAATACTCAGAAAGAAAATTGCTAAAATAACCAGAAATTTACTCAATTGGGAAACCTAGTTTATTTTATAGTCTATGGTAATGGGGGAGGGGGGTGGCGGGGAGGAAGCAATAAAGCTGTCATATCGAATTTGTCAAGGATGACTTAACGGTTGGATAAAAAGCTGAGTAATAATGTAGAAATTCAAAATGGGAGCCTACGGAACGGCTCTGCACACCCACTAGAAACCAAGATGCAGTCAGTCACAGGTGTCATCATGGTTATCTAGGGGTAGATTCCTATGATCAGGTCCTTCCCTTTGGGTCTGTTCAAAATATAAAGGCGGGAAGCACTGGGAAGAAGCGTGCAGACTAAAGATGGGCCCAAAGTAGAAACTGCATCCCAACATAACGACAAGGAGTGATTCTCCAACGATAAAACAATGCCAAGAGGACAAAGACAACAGAATATAGACAACAGGGTGCTGAATATTCCAAAAAAAAAAAAACAATTGTTGTTGTTCCTTTCATTCAACTTTCTAGAATCGAATACTACTTAAAAGAATGTTAGCAAAAAAAAAAAAAA
>NW_011889053.1:400492-420135 GCF_000151845.1 Pteropus vampyrus | reverse complement strand
AAAAAAAAAAAAATCCAAATCTAATATCCAAGGTGAAAAGAAAGATAAGTGGACAGAATTATCAAAATCATCTTTATGCAGCATAAAATTTAAGGATCAAGCGTCAAATGTCTATGGTATTAAAAAGATTTTTCATTCTAGAATTAATAGACTTGGACGAAGCCCACTTCTTTCACTCTGCTATCACTCTCGAGGTGTTCCCTTCATAATAAACGGCATGTTCTTCCCCTAGACACCATGAGGGTTAAGGCGCGATCTTTTATGGCAGAACATTTTTTTTCCCTCTAGAAAAATCACTGACTGGTACATGTGGGGATGACAGAGTTGAAATGTGGGCCTCCTCACAACACAAGTCAAAAATGGTAACTTTACCTGACGTAGTTTAAGGTTTGTTTCTCCATCTAGATTAGCTGTTTCGACATAACACATTGCCTGAGGTTCACTACGGAGAGAGAGACAGAGAGAAAACACTCGAGTCAGTAAGGTCCCGTCCACGAATCAGCCGGCCCCCAGACTCCCAGCCACGAATGGAGAACAGGACAGGATTTATTGAAAAGAATCCACATAAAAGTGGACACACGCGCTTCCAACCCACGGTGCTCAAGGTCAACTGCATAAACAACCACTTGAGTGGTAGCGATTGAGTAGAAAGATAGACACTCATCTTTGGGGTCAACACCAATACAAAGTAGTTTGCCCGATGCCTTATGGGCCCCACATAAGGACCACTTGGCCTCGAGTCAACAGAAATGACAGAGGGTGAAATCAGGGAGGGACCAGTTAGGACAAGCACATGATGCTCCAGCTGAGACCCAACCCACGGAGGTGGGTGACCCCTAAAGTCTGAGACTGAAAGGGCCTCCCTGGCACGGCGAGTACAAACATGCCTTTCACAGAAAATTACAGCGAGAAGGGTTCAGGCATCAAGGCAGAGGCTTGGTGAAGCTTTACTCACCTTGCGCCTTCCACTACCGTCATCAAATACCTAATTTTAAGGATGGAAAAGTCAAACAATGGAAATAAGCATGGCAGCCCTTCGGCTTAGGGAGCACAGCTGACAGCTCCGCGAACGGGCTTCGTGAGCCGCCAGCCCAGCGAAAACGCCCTGGCGCTGCCGGCATCGGCCACACGGCTTCAGCAGGTGTTCCAGCTCTGCCTTTTGCATGTGGAGCTGGGAGCTTAAATGGGACAGTGTGCTCAGCAGGCTGCCTGGCACGAAGCCCAGACTCACAGATGGACGAGCACCCCGAAAATGTGATGGTGGCTCCGACAGACAATCTCATGTTCCAACCTGGTCGTCTGAGGGCCACAACCAAACCTCGGGTCCCAGACGACCAGGGAACCACACTTCTCTGTGACCATTCGGTAGGGACAAACACGAATGCTGCCCCATGTACGTGGTCCTTCTGCCCATTTACAGGTCTGGGGTCTGTTTTTAAACCTTTGCTCTCCAGCAGAAAATTCACGCTAAGGCTTAAAATCTAAAGTGCGATCAAGTCCGATAAAAGAAACACTGCCTGCGATCAAAGAAAATGCCAATGGTGTGAGCATCTATGCTCCCCAACAGGAATACAGGAAGCTTAGTGTTAGCATCATATTGTTTAACCTTGAACTCAAGAGCGCAAGTCTATTCTCATTCTAATTTCGCCATTCCTTCTCCAATGTATGGCCTTATGTACCAAAAGTCAAGGACTGTGTGTCCGTTATTTATGCCACTTAGTGATGATACCTTTCTAGCACAAAACTACCTAGACAGCGTGGCAATAATACTTGGCATAAAAGGGAGCGAAACGTGGACAAATGAGTCGCTAGCAAAGGGGGGCAATGGGTTCTGCAGGAAGGCGGCGGGCTGGACCCATCGGGAGCCTGGATCTGAAGTCTCGGCTATGCTGCCACCTAGAGGTGACTGAAGGAATCACTCCACGGCCCTTGAGCGTGTCCCTACAAGCGAGAACAGCCCCCAATTGCCGTGAGACTAAAATGAATGGCCAAATGTAAAGAGTTCGCAGAAAGTACAAAGGAATGAATGGGAGAAAGAAAAAATTCGAGATTAAGGCAAGAAAAGGGCAAACGACAGGCAATGGAAGAACAGGCCAGAGAGAAGGCCTGTTCAGGGTAGAAGAAAAAGGGCAGCTAGAGATTTCCGCAGTCACCGTTTAATAGTTTATTCTTAACGTTTAAAATAAACGTGCCCAGTGCCTCACGCCTGACCTGGAGGAGAGCAGGACCGTGTCTGCCGGAAGGTACTGGCCGTTGACAACCTTCACGATGTCTCCCACTGTCACCTAGAATACGAAGGGACAGGGACAGAGACGCATGAAAGAAAAGACAGCACAAAAAAACGAATAACATGCTTAAATAGTTGAATAAAAATTACTCTGTAACTACGCCACGAAGTTTAAGACAGAGAAGCCCAAGTTATTTTCCTGGAGAAAAACAAAAAGGAAAATCTTTTGATACAGATGAATGAGGCTATCGCCTCTTTGTAATAATGCTGAACGAAAAAGTTAAAAAAAAAAAAAATGGGGGGGAGGGCGCAAAAGAGGAGTCAGAACTATCAATGTCTTGTTTTCTTACAATTTTTAATCCACTTACAAATTCCACAGCTTCGACTGTGGGACAATTCCACAGCCATACACAGTTGGGTAGAGAGGTTAAACGCACAGCCCTGGGTTCAAATCCCCTGGCGGTGTGTTCCCCTTCTGAGCTGTGTGTCACCGTGAGCAAGTCGTGTAAGCTCTGTGTGCCTCGGTTTTCTCGTCTATGTAATGGTACAGTTCATGGGTTCATGGTGAGGATCAACGGAGGTAACACAAGTAAATTTTCTTCATTTTACAAATGAGGAAACTGAGGTTTGACTTAACTTGATCAAGGTCACATAGCTGGTGAGTGTCTTAGAACCAAGATTCAAAACTGAGTGATCTGGCCAGTGGTCTGAGGAAAAGGAAATACTAAATTCACCCATGAACAGTCCATTGGAAAGGTCCCCTGGAAATATATCACATAAAACAGAGAAGATCTGTATAGCCTCAAGAAATTGCCAGGAAAAGAATCATGGCCAAAGTCAGGGACCACCTTGGGAGACGGGCTCCATCGGACAGAGACCCCAAGCCTGGAACTCCACTGGAACAGGACCCAACAGGACTGCCATGGTCAAGGGTCTATAAATCCTTTCAATAACATCACAGACCAGGCCGGACAGAGTCCGACAGGCCCAGGCTCAGATCCAAGCTTCACAGACACGCTAGATCTGGGGTCTTGACAAGCCCTTCACCTCTCTGAGCTCCCATGTCTTCGCTTCTAAAATAGGAAGACATGACCACTGACCGTGTGGGGTCGATGCGTGATTAAGGAAGTAGATGCAAGCACCTGGCATGAATCAGGCACATGTCACCTGCCTGTCCCAGCAGGCGTGTGAGGGAATGGGCACTGTGAGTGTGAAAGTCGAAGGTGGCAGAATTCTCTGAGGGCACAAAAAGAAAGACCACTCCTAGTGCACTAACGATTTCAAAACTCAAGATGGGCACTGTGCCTTCTGTTTCTTATTCTAACCCATGCTACCATCATCCTAGAAATCAAAACTTTCATGTGACGTAATGCGTGTGAAAAACTACTCGATCTTGCAAGCTGGGAGAATGGCCTGTCAGGGTCCCATATTTAATTTTCTATAAGAAAAAGGAGGGTTAAGTGAAAAATGTCCTACTAGCGCTGTGAATTGCTTATCAAAGCATGTGGGGAAGTCTGAAGATCTGGGCTCGACGCAGAGAAGGATGGTAGAAATTACATTCCAGCACAACTGTACGTCTGAAGTTGTATCCAGTTTTAAGGCAAAAGGAAGGCATTTGATTAAAGTATATTCCATAATACAGAGAAGTCAAAGAATAAATATTGCAGAGCTATTTTAACCATCAGAACAAAAGCAAGAAATACCTATGAAAATTAAAAATGTTTTTAAGTGTAAAAAGATTTTATACAAAGTTTAATTACATTAAAAAAAGAGACAGAAACAGCAATTAGTTTAAAAAAAAAAAAACAGAAAGTAAAATTAATCATGTTTCCAAAAGCAAAAAGGCAGTGGATTTTTTTTTTTTAATTTGACGTGGGAGGACAAGAGAAATTATGCCCTTCTCCTCTCTTTATTATAGAAATAAAGAAACATTTATATCCCAGTAACAAAGTACCAAGAAGTTTCATGTACGTGAAAAACTACTTGGAATTTTGTTTAAAAACGGTTTTCTATTTGGTTCTCTTATGCCTGGTTGTCCCTTGTGTGTGTGAAGCTACCTAGAGCAAGAATTCTGAAGGTAGAAAGAGACCACACTAGCCTCAGAGGATTCCTCGAATCTTTTAATTTCGAAGAATAGCCCAAAAGTCTCAAAGTCAACCAAAGCTGCCGACATCCACCCCAGACCTCCCTCTCAGCATTTACCAACGATTCAGCGACAGCCTGGGGTGGCTCGCTTGCGCTTCGGTGATCTGGACTAGCGGCTATGGCTTTGGGAAGCTTAAAGATCGCCAATTCCACCTTGCCTGCCATCTCCGGCATCTGCTAGTGCCGCTCTCTCGTCATCTGTCCTCTCCCATATTCTCATGCTTATTCTGAGCAGTTCTGCTGATGCGCCTGCAAACACAGCAGCTTCCTCCAATTCCCTCTGTCTTCAACTGCTTACTTCCCGTTCATCCTTCAAGAGAGCATCAGAGCATCTCATGAGGGAAGCCCTGCCTACCCCTCCCAGGTGTGCCCAGAGCGCCTGGAGCGTGCCCGCGCACGGGGTTCAGCACCTGCGCCGCACACTAGCTAGGTGCCTGTCACTGTCACCACGTCAGCAGTTCCGTAGTGAGGGCCCCTGACCAGCAGCTTCCGCCTCACTCGGAAACTCGTTAAAAACGCAAATTCTGGGGCCCCCACCTGGAGCTACCAAATCAGAATGTCTGAAAGCGGGGCCCACCGAGCTCTCTGCACTGCGCCAGCCCTCCAGGTGGCCGAGGTGCCCACTGAAGTCCGACAGCCACTGGAGGGAATGCCGCGGGGGCAGGGCTCTGCTTCGTGATGGACGAGGCGAGAGCGCCATTCAAATACGCAAACGAGATGCATTTTTAATTGAAATAAACATGCAGGTGGCAAAGCGGATAACAGGTGTTTGGTTGGGGGTTTGGGGTTTGTTTCTGGTTTTGTTTTTCCCTCTAACTGTGTGTGGGGAACAGCACTGAGCTTTAGGAGTCAGCGAGGCTGTCAACTCCATCAACTCCTGGGCCCAGAATTCCGGGATCGGCACTGCATTTCCTGCTGTTTCGAGTAGTGCCAACATCCCAAATCCACATCGTTCTCCACTCCAGCCAGTGGTAGTGCCTTTCTGGGGATGGGGACGGGGTGGCACTAGGAACCTTGGAGAAACACGCCGTTCCTAAGTCCACGGGGAACCTGCGTATTCCCTTAGCAATGGCGGCACGTCCTCCCTGTGAAGCCCATAATTTTGACCAAGAACTACCACACTTCTAAACGAGAGTGAGGTCAGTCACTGCTTGCGGTTCGGGCCTTCTGGGGTGCTACCGAGGCGGAAGCGCTACCCCAAAACACTGTAAAGGGGTGTCTATAACAAGTAAGAACAGCACAGAAACAGAGATGAAGGCGGCAGTCACCACGGCACAGGCATCTCGCAGATTCAAAGATCACAAGGGCATTGTAAAACATCGCTCACTGAACGTTTAGCAAGAGAAACTATTATAAGTCACCCTTCTGAAAATTAACTTTCTTTGGAAACCGTGCCAATCAGCTTTGAATCCTGGAGTAATGAGATTGGCTCCCCAAAAGCATTTTGTGACCGCGGAGGAGGTCCAGCTAAAACAGGCTCATTTAAAAAGCTAGTTTCATCACATACGGGAAACCCAGAGGCACAACATTTCTTCTACATTTTCTATTCATCACAAAAATCCACACTGTTCCCAAACCCTGCAGACCTCCTACCTGCAGGGACAGACCTGGAGGCCAGCCTTTCTTGCTGTCGTAAAGCTCGGAGCAACAAGCAGTGGTCATGCTCAACCACCCTTGCCTCAGAATCAAAACGGGATGGTTCGCAAACCCCTACCCCACCACTTCACATAAAATGGTAATCATAAACCCAATGCCCTTTCCACCAAAAATGTTAGAAGGGAGAATCTCAAAAGTTTAAAAAAAAAATTTTTTTTGTTGTTAAAAATTGAATTTAGTCGAAGAGAACAGAAGACCAGGGAAAATGTTTCTTGAACTGGACTTAGGAACTAGAAAATGCTTTGAAATTTCAGAAACATCCATCGGGAATGATGAATTTCGCAGCTCCGAACTGACACGGTAGGCATCTTCTAGAAGATGCAGGGAACAGAGTGAACATGCATCATCGGTTCTAAGTAAACCTTGTCGGAAAACTCCTCAATGTAAAACTTACATTAAACTGAGATGACCTAAGTCTTAACACAAACTTATACTGTAATCAATACTAGCAATTAATTACAAGTCTCCAAACCAATACTTTCTGGCATATCTTTAAAATTAGTTTTTACCTCTTTCCACATAATGGTTTGCCATATACCATTTCTTAACACTGAAAAAGAAAAAAAAAATACATATCGGTTAACACTGGTGATAATCGAAATAAAAGCAGCTTTCTGAAATCCACAAGGCTCCTTTTAAAATTCTACTTAGTAATCTCGACACACTACATCCTTAGACAGAAAGGTACAATACCCTCTTCCCCCAAATGGAGTCCCAATCTGTGTACCTATGTACCTCATATACATTAATGTATATATGCAAATATAAATGTGTGTAGACATTAAATCTATTCATATTTAGCCCAGGAGGAAAAAAAATCACCCTACTATTATAACAAACAAACAAACAAACAAACAGAAAAACACCACAACAACACAGAGCTAATTTTCCAGAAGTCAGTACAATAAAAAGTAGATAGAGAGACGTAGAAAGTAATTATAAACCAAAGATATGAACGCCTGAACTTTTTTTGATATAAAATACATCAGCTCCTGGGAATTACCACCTTTTCTAAAATTCTAAAATACACAAATCCCATTCATATCATAATTGCCAGGACTCACATTTTGTTGCATTGGTTGGTCATTTTGCTCTTTCTTTAAAGTGTTTATAGATCATTTCCCCCGATTAGCTGAATACCATTGACTACTTATTTAAAATTCCTTCAGCTCAGGTCTTATTCTTAGGTTTTCCAGTGGAAAAAGCAATCAGCCCGGTATCTTACCTATCGTTTTCTTTTTGTTAACTGCATGGTCTGCCTTATGTCGCTTCTGTTATAGAAAGGAAAAAAAAAAAAACTTAGATTCGAAAGTTCCAAATTAAAACTGTAAACAATACAATAAAGAGAAAACGAGGCAAGGAAAGCAACTGCTGAGCACGGAAATGCTCTAAGATTCAGTTCAATGGGATCCAGCATCACTCGCTAGAATTTAGTAGACAAATGCAGTGAATGGAGGTGCTGGCTACTCTGGATTGCCTTTGGGTTCTAACAATGAACAAGCACCTTGAAGTATAAAACGTCTCACTCTGTTGTTCTAGATCAGAATGAAAGAATTATTCAGTACGATAAATCAACAACAACAAAATTGAATTCATTTTCTTGATAAAGAACTTCCGGGGCAAAGTACTTTTGCTTTGATTTGTGTTACATTTATTCATTTACCTATTCCCAGAAAAATGCATGATGACGTGCTAGAGACTGCCAGTGGAAGCCGGGGAGGGAAAGAGGGGGCGGATGAGGGGGAGAGAAAGCACAGAGCTACCTAGAAAAGAGGAGGGATAGAAAAAAGGAAAGGGTACAGATATGGTTGTAGCCAATGAACTTGGAGATACACTGAGTTAATTGTGAGGAGGGAGAAGACCCTCGTAAAACCATCTCAGGCACAGCCAGCACAGTGCTGCTATGCTAGCCAGCAAAACGGTCCTTCATTTGCCACCCAAATGAGCCAGCTCTACAGGAGGATGTGAGGAGCATCAGGGATAAAATCAAATGGGGTCCAAAGAACTCATATTGAAAACATAGTGTGAACCACTTCTGAGTCATCACTCAGACATGAAGGACACTGCATGGCCTCGTTCCTTCCCAAAACACCATCGTGAACCTTGAGAGGCTACTTAAGCTACAGACCAATGGTCTGTGGCAAACAAAAATCCCAAAGCCACAAATGAGTTAGTTATGAGTTATAGTCAATGCAATGTTTTTACTATCTGAGAGCAAAAACTTACGAAATCTTCTACAATCTCTTTGATGCCTGCAATTGTTAAAATGATGATCAATGGCACCAGGGTGGTATATCTTCCCGTTGGAGATACATCTGGAATTTGCTGCAAGACAAGAGACCAAAACACAGAAGTTGACAAATTAAAATCCTCTCGACGAAAAAATAGACGTATACGGTGCTCGCCACTTACTCTTTGGCAGTTCTGTTCCATTTCTGTCATCCCGAAACCACTCATCTCATTTTAAAAACTACCTGTTACGTATTTTTAAAATTTTTAGCCAACATCGCTATGTGTTGAACAGCAAACGGCTTAAAAGTATGACCCGTACGCCGTTTTCGATGCCCCTTTTATTATGTGCCATTTCCCTTAAGGCGCACCCCAAAGCAGTCTGCCTTTATGCAAAGATCACGTTTAGTCATGCGAATGATGACCAGGTGAAGGAAGCGGATTACTTCCAAGTATTATGACCCCTCTCTCCGTGACGCGACCTTTCGGCAAAATCTCATTTCCCATGTAATTAAGGGTGTGAATTTTACATAACATTTTAAGAAATATTACCTGTAATAAGGCAATGAAGAGGAAGAAGGCGTTAGCAGCTCTTCTAATCTGCTCATACAAGAATCGAGGTAGAAAAGTCAGCACGCTGTACTTGGCCGTGCTGCGAACGGAAAGAGAAACACGGCTATCGTTAGAGACGCAAATTCCAAAAGACGAGAGAACACGGTTCCGAAAATTTTTCAAGTAATTTTAAAAACAAAATATTTCAAAACTCAGTTCAACTAAATCGCCGCACTGTTCCTCTTGGACAAAGCTTCATTTTGTAAAAGCAGGCACCCATAGGAAAACCTAACGTGATCTTCGTTTTTGAATTTCGATTATGTACGTGTTTGCTTAGTTTTCACACAGTGTTCACAGGGAAATTCTAGCAGCTATGTTACCACGAACACAGTGAGCGTATAAAGAATGCTCCTCGAAGGAAGGTATGTTTCGAGGGCCACGAAACAGAAAGCGGTCCACGTTCCAATCCCAGAAAGATCGGAACGCTGAAATGAAAGCATTCGAAAGAAGCACCAGTCAAGCAGCTCACGTGAGCAAGGCAGAGTTATGATTCCAGGATTTGTGACACAGCAGAGCTACCGATTCAATGCAGAAAGTTGACTACGAAACCTCCCCGGGGAACGGTAGCACATCAGTCCTCTCTAAATGCTCACCACACGTTTCACGCTGGCCACAGCTGCATAAACTCCATTCCTCCCACATACCTTTTATTTAGCCACCTTCGCTCACAGTTTGCTTCCTCCTGGGATGTCCACTCCATAACTAAACTACATTTCCCATCTTACCCTCCCATCCTCCCTCGTATCTTCCGTTAAGTTTGGTCAAATCCACAAAGGCTCTTGCTCTCCCACGCCCACAGTATGGTGTTTACACTACCCTGCAGTCTCTGCTTTGCTTTAGGATATTCTTACTTATCTACCACCAGCATACATTCTGAGAACTGTAAGAATGTTCACTTCATCTTCAAATGTTGCCAGCACACAGCCCGTAGCAGATGATAAGTACACAATGAAATAACCCAAAGGCATAAACTGAGACCCTAAAGGGTTAAAATGAACCTCACCTCCTTCGGCTGCTCAAAGGCATTTGCAGGAAAGTACTTGCCTGACGCCTAGCTCATCTTCTGAAGGCATGCCTCTGAGCTCAGTCTTAATTAAAATATATTCTAGCGAGATTATCTAGCAGGTTTCAAACACACATCCAATTAAAAGCACCAAACTCAAAGAGCTCAGGAGACAGAACACTTGAGGCACGCGTACTGCTGTAAGACCTGACAGCAAGCAATCCCAGAATGACAAAATAAAAGATAAAGCTGAGGACAAAAGATATAGCGGCCTGAGGTCACTCAGTGAAGCAGGAAATTGTCCCATGTACCTTTTACTGCCACTGTCTCAGAGAAGATCGTCCTGTGGCACGAGAGCCTGGTGTTTTACAATACAAAAGGATCAGAGTTGTTCTTAAAGTTTTAGCCTTCCTTTTTCTAAGGTATTAAACATATACATGAGAAATTATATGAAAGCCACTTATAAAACAGTTGAAACTTAGAAGAGCATGACACTTGAAGGACTATCACTGAATCAGCTAGAAATTCGCTTACATGTTGTCCCACTCATTTACATAGCCCTGTGGGATGATGAGATGTCCCTGTAAAATTCTGCCAGACAGAATAAACTAGCCAATTAAGTTCATTAAAGACTAGGAAAACAAATTGAACTCGTGTGCGTTGCAGCTCGCAGAACCAAGTTTTCCTAACTGCAGCGTAGGACATCACGCATTCCTTCATGGCAGCACTGACCACTGAAACAGACCAGAGCGGCCAACGCCGACCATAAAGGAAACGTGAAAATGCACACACTCGAAGATCAGCCTTTAGAAAGCATCTTGGAAGACAGTTTGACTATAGCCTTTGAACCGAAGACTCCATCTGTATAAAACAGACACACGCAAACACAACTGGCAAACTGACCATATCCGTGTGTGAACTTGAATGAAATGCTATGTGTGCTTAAGGGGGCCCAATGTGTCTGAAGGCCATGAAGGTAAAGGTCTGAGGGGGAAAGAGATCCCGTTTATGCCGGGTGGGGTGACAGAGGGAAAGCCCACCAACTTCTACCCTACGGAAACTAGAAAAATGAGTCTAAGACATTTTCATCCTAAAATATAGAATCAGCATAATCAATAGTTCTCTGGATTATTGTTCTCTAGGAGATGGCTACTGAATAGCATTAAAATAATTACCATAATACACAACACTCATGTCCTGTTACATAATTAAATGCATAAAACTACAAACAGCTGAAGGCAGCACCCATCAAAATGATTCTACCAGAAGAGTTTATTTAGGGTAGCGCTTCTCCTACGGATCCTGTTAAAATGTATCCGTCAGGGTCCTCTGGAGAAACAGAACCAACAGGCGTGTATATACACGGAGAGGGAGGAAGATTTATTTTAAGGAATTGGCTCATGAGATGGCGCAGCCTTGGCACATCCAAAATCTGCAGGGTGGGCAGGCAGGCTGGAGACCCAGGGAAGATCCGATGATGTTACTCAAGTCTGAAGGCCAACTGCTGGCAGAATCCCTTCCTGCCCACGTACGTTAGATTTTGTTTCATTCAGGCCTTCAACTGACTGAGTGAGGCCCACCCACAAGAGGAAGGGCAATCTGCTTTACTCAGAGTCCTCCAAGTTCAATCTTAATCTCGTCCAAAAAACACCTGCACAGAAACATCTAAAATAACATTTGAGTAAACATCTGGGGACCATGGCCCAGCTGATTTGATGTGAAGTGACCACTGCCTGCACATTCTGATTGAGTAGGTCTGGAGTGGGCCTGACATTTTGTGCTTCTAACAAGTTCCCAAGTGAGGCTGATGCTGGTCCAAGGACCACACTTTAGTGGCAGCCATCCTTGAAGAGGTAGACTTCTTCGAATCTCCCATTTGAAGTCGATCTGGATGAACACTACAAGATACAAGAAGGATGGGAGACACATACCGTTCACAGTGCCAGGGCTAAGAACATCTGCACGGTGAAATAAATGAAAGAGAGTGCTTGCCAGCAGAAGAAGTTGTTCCCCAAAGCAACGGTGACTCCTGTGAGCTAAGCCCTAAAGGAGGTGAAGCAGCAGGAACACGCCACGTGGGTGCACAGGGGAATAGATTTTCAGAGAGAGGGACACACAAGTGCAGAAATGCTAGGGGCAAGAGGTCCTGTGGTCCTGGAGAAGCAGTGAAGTGCCAGTGTGGGCGGGGCCAGTGTGGGTGAGGCCAATGCGAGTGGGCCCCGTGGTGGCGAGGGGTTGGTGCGGGCGGGCCCATGGGGTGGGGTCGGTATGAGCAGGGCTAGTGTGGGTGGGGCCACGTGGAGAAGAATGAAGAGACCATAAGGGCCAACCTGGGTCTTGGAGCTCATGAGCCCACACCGCCCTTTTTGTCTTCAGGAGATGGGAAGCATTCGGAAGATTCTGAGGGGAAGACAAGATCTGACAGCAATAGCAATGTGCAAACTCATCCCCTAGGGAACTTGACTCGAGATGGGTTGAACTTGGTTATGTGTATGGTGGACACGTTCCTCTTGGTAACTCTTGGTATCCAGCTAGTGTGGGGAGCAACCCTTAAAAAATAGGGCCTGACAAAAAGGCGTGTCTGGGGCTACCTGCCTGTCACAAATCACAAAGCGCTACAGAAGTCTGATCTGCACAACGAAGCACAAAGCAAGTGCCCAGAGATGATGTCTGAGTCCGATTTTCCAGCAGTGAGAAAAATCAAAGTTGACAGCTGTTTCCAAAAGGCAAATCTAAAATGACATAGCTGCTTGAAGTGTGACTTCCTCTTAAAACAAGGCACCAGAAACCCAGAAACTAAACCAGCTTCATACTCATCTTCCAAATGAGGGCGATAAATCCATGCTGAGGGGTATAGACAGCCAAAAGCAGTCATCGCTGTTCTTATTCTCCTGAGCCACAGGGAGAAAAGCATTCCTTGGGTGTGCCCGGTGTACAGTGAGTGTTCGACACTGCCTGAAAGAGTGGGGAGCCCTTGTAGACCTCTCCAGAAGGAGCTGACAGGGTGAGCTGAGCCAGTCTCCACGATCATGTTCTAGAAATCTTCCATTCTACCCAGGTCCCCGTGAGATGCCATTCACCTTTCCCCTCTCAAAATATTCACTCAGTATGGAGTTTTGGATTATTGGCGGTAGAAGACAAGACGACAATACAATGTCCTAAGAAGGTTGTTCATGTCTTCGTAAGCAGTTTCATTCATTTAACTTTGAAGAACGTACTGAACTTACGAAAAAGAAGAATGAGAGAGCCCACTGAATGCGAAGGCCTCCCCCAGCGGGCCCCCTGACACCCCGTTGACCATGATGTCCCACACACATCGCTGCACCCCTGGGAGTCACCCAAGAGGACGCACCAGTGGACAGCAAAGCCTAGCGTCCTTCCTGTCCGGCATCAACTCCTGTCGCTTTGCCAATCATCCCCCCCAAATTACATTCACATACAAAAATTCCTGCTGACAAACAGGGCCTGTCAACATTAACATAAAACCACCTCACTAGATATGTTCAGTTCATCGTACTAAACTACTAAAATTTCACCAGTTACGAATAAAAGGTAATAAGCTCACACTGACATATTTTATTTTCAACACGTTTTCTATTTCTTAGTCTACAGCTGGGAAAAGAAGGTGGGATACTGCCTTATCTTATAGCCTTATCCCACTAATCGGACTCAGGCTGGGTCTCATTAGCGTTCTAATGCTTTGTAGCACCTTCTTATCGCTCACATAGGCTTTTTCAACCTGTTTAAAATGCACATCCAATGAGAAAAATGGGTTAGGCTTTAATCAATCAACTTATAAATATACCTTTGCACATAAATTCATAAATTAGAGACTCCCTATAATTCATATTAAATAGTGTGTCCTATTACCATTATATTTCTTTTTTTTTTTTTTTTTTTTACTCAATGAGCTCTGGACACAAAGCAGTTTACTTCACATAGAAATGTGGGCTGAGAAGAAATTAACAGAGAGAAGACAGTATTTTGAGGACAAAGCACACTGCCAGGCAAATCTTTCATTGTGTATAACTCTTAGATAAGCAGTTTCAAATGCAAGACATTTGGTGCTTATGGTTAATATCTTTACATATGGCAGCATTGAAAAAGAGATCTTATTCAGTTATTTTACAAGAAAACTTGTGAACTTTATGATAAAATCAAATGAAAATGAGTTGTGAGACTCTTATTTAATTTTGCACTACCAAGCTCAAGATCATTTTCATTGAGATTCTCTAACTTGGATAAAAAGGAACAAATATTTGTTATGAAAATATCTGGCCTAAAGGCAAACCGGTACACAAAGAATCACAATTCAGGCCCAATTCTACAATTGCCTCAAAACGGTTTGAAGCCTATTGCATTTAATTACAAGACTGCTGGCCTTCACTCAGAATTCGGTGGACCCTTTACAAATCCAGGAAATGAACCCTATGGAAGGGGAAGGTTTAAGGCCGTCCTTGGTGCTGACATGCCACAAGTCAAACAAGGACTCTGAAATCGAGTACCAAAAGAGACGGGACTAAATGCATCCTGCTCACACTCTCCAAGCCTCTGCTCTCAGTCTCGAGGCAGCGGTACTGCTGGTTGCAAAGGGAGGTCATCATAAGTAGTCCAAAAGGTCACTTCTGGAGCAGGCAGAGTCTAGGAACTACAATAATGAGCGAGATCTACATGGGATGCTGCAATAAAGCAAAGTGGGAAGATGGAAAGGAAGTGAAGTGAATGGTACCCGGAGTTCACAGGTGTAGAGTGCCAGACATTTCACGTAGGTCTGAATATAAAGCAAGATTGTCAGTCATTTGTGCTGCAAAGACTTTAAGGAATTTATAAGATATCGAAAACCTGCGGCGAGCTACATCGTTTTTATTTTTGTGAATTTCTCACATAATTGTCACATTCTACATTCGAATGTTTCATTTTAATTGTGATTATTCTGTTAGGTTTTGTGCACTTTCCAGTTTCTGTGATGAACTAAGTGGAGAGCTCAAATTTTCATAAAGTAGTTATCTTGAAATTTAACACAGACATGAAGAAGAGAGTCTTGATGGCTGGGATTTTAACAGTAATAAAGGCCCGATCTAATGGGTACCTAACCTAGCTTCTGATTCCCAATTGTAGAATGGACACACATTTATCACCTCTGCCTACTCGGGCACCACTTAAATAGTAGAAATGTGAAAATATATAGCCACATTTTTAAAAACCAGGAATGGACTCATCAGCCAAAGGAGATTATCCCCTAAAATAGATGCCTTTCTGCTTTTGGCAAGAAAGTCATCTATATGCCACTAAGACGCCTCTGAGTATGAGCTGCAGCAAGAGAGGGGCCCACGGAGGGGGCTGCAGCCCGAAGAAGGGTCCTGGCTGTGTGCGAGGCAGGAAGAATGGGTCCTACTTTAAGAACTGTTTTCTCATGTGAAGAACGTATATAATGAAAACTATAAGACCTTATTAAAAGAAATCGAAGAAGATACAAAGATATTCCGTGTTCTTGGATTGGAAGAATCAGCATAGTTAAAAGGACCTTATTACCTAAAGTATTATACAGATTTAATGCAATTCCCATCAAAATCCGATCAGCACTGTTTAAAGAAATGGAACAAAAAATTATCAGATTTGTATGGAAGCACAAAAGACCCCGAATCGTCAAAGCCATCCTGAGAAAAAAGAATGAGGCTGGAGGCATCACTCTGTCCAACTTCGAATGATACTACAAAGCAACAGTAATCAAAAAGGCATGGCATTGGCAGACACACAGACCAGTGGAACAGAATCAAGAGTCCAGAAGTAAACCCATATTTATATGGGCAAATAATTTTTGACAAAAAAAAGCCAAAAACATACAGTGGAGAAAGGAAAGCCTCTTCAATAAGTGGTGCTGGGAAAACTTGAAAGCCACCTGCAAAGAATGAAACTGGACTGTTGTCTATCACCACACACCAAAATTAACTCAAACTGAATTAAGGACCTGAATATAAGACCTGAAACAATAAAATGTATAGAAGAAAATATAGGAACGAAACTCAAGGACCTTGGACTTAAAGAGGATTTTATGAATTTGACTTCAAAGGCAAGGGAAGTAAAAGCTAAAATAAATGAATGAGACTACATCAAACTAAAAAGCTTCTGCTCGGCAAAAGAAACCATGAGCAAGATAAAGAGACAACCATCCCAATAGGAAAATATATTTGCAAGCAATGCCTCTGATAAGGGCCTAATATCCAAAATATACAAAGCACTCATACGACTCAATAACAACAAAAAAACAAACGACCCAATCAAAAAATGGGCAGGGGACCCGAACAGACACTTCTACCTAGAGGACATACAAATGGCCAAGAAATATATGAAGAGATGCTCAACATCGCTAGCTATTAGGGAAATACAAATCAAAACCACAATGAGATATCATCTCACACCTGTTAGAATAGCTACAATCAATAGACAAGTAATAACAAATGCTGGAGAGGATGCGGAGAAAAAGGGACCCTCATACACTGTTGGTGGGACTGCAAAATTGGTACGGCCACTATGGAAAGCAGTATGGAGGTTCCTCAAAAAACTAAGAATTGATCTATCATATAATCCAGAAATCCCTCTACTGGGTATTTACCCCAAAGTCTTGAAAACCTATATCCAAAAAGATATTTGCACACCGATGTTCATAGCAGCATTATTTACAGTGGCCAGGATATGGAAGCAGCCAAAGTGTCCTTCGATAGATGATTGGCTAAAGAAGCTGTGGTACATACACACAATGGAATTACTCAGCCATAAGAAGAGATGAAATACAGCCATTTGCAACAACATGGATGGACCTTGAAATAATCATACTAAGCAAAATAAGCCAGACAGAAAAAGTTGAAAATCACATAATATCACTTATATGTGGGATATAAACCTGAAAGCAACAAATGAACAGGACAAACAAACAGAGACTCATGGACATGGACAATAGACTAGTGGTTACTAGAGGGTAGGGGAGAGGGGGGAAGGGGGAGGTAGACAGGAGGAAAATAATTTAAATCATTTCTTCAATTTAAAAAATACATATAAATATAAATAAATAAAAATAAAGTATAAAACAAGCTGGACTGTCAAGCTGCTCCTAATGTTGCACTACCAAATAAAAGTTCCCAAAGTGACAAATGCAAAAAAAAAAAAAAAAAACCCTATTTTCTGGGAAGACAGGGCAATCCATTTTTCAGAGAGTAATTCAGTTCCCCAAACAGGATCATTGCATTAGCCAGTTTCTCCCTAGAAACAGAACCAATAGGACGTATTCGCAGAGAGAGAATGAGATTTAGTATAAATGGGCTCACACAATTATACAGTCTCACAAGTCCCAAGATCCACAGCCAGCGAGATGGAGACACCGGAGAGCAATGGTGCAGTTCCAGCCCCAAGGCAGGAGAAGACGATGTCCCAGCTCCAAGGCCATCAGGCGGGAGGAGTCCACTCCCACTCGGCCTTTTCATTCAGCTGGTTGGATGAGGCACGTGTGCACTAGAAAGGGCCATCTGCTTTACTCCGTTTACAAGTCGAATGTTAATCTCATCCCAAATCGCCCTCACAGACACACCCGGGCTGATGCGTGACCAAATATCTGGGCAGCCCATGGCAGTCGAGTTGAAACACAAAGTCAACCATTACCATCACTTGTTAGGCACAACCGCAGTGTCGGAGGGGTCGGAGGGGCCAGTGGACAGGAAGGGAGAGGCTTCGGCCTTCAAAGCAGAGAAGGCTCAGGAAGTAGAGACACCAACATCGGAAGACGGGCTGAGGCAAAGGTGGAAGCAAAGGGAAACACTGGAAGTCTCCAGAGGAGCTGACCCAGGAGATCAGGGTTGAATGTGGAAGAAACGTCAAACCACATTCCTTCTCTTCTTCCGAGCCAACAGCCCAAGCTCACCCAACAGCTCACCTCCAGCGAGCTCTTCTCTATTCTTGTCCACCTGACACACAATCTGTAATCCATCCACCCATTCATCTCAACATCGTGTGTATATGTGTGTGACAGAAAGAGGGGCTGGGGGGTGAGCAGAAGAACTTCCTCTCTTCTGACAAGGTGAGCGCTACGTTGGCCACATCAAATATTTATTCTCTAAACCACCTCCACCAGCCTTGAAGTCAGAGAGCGCGCCACACAGTGCCCCCTGCTGGCCGGTCATCATAGCAGCGTTTTCTGCAATGCAAACGTTACTGATGGAGCAGGTCTGGGCAAGGTGAAGATCAAGTTCTTCAATAATTTCCTAACATAAATCCAAGTTCTCAGTGGAAAACGTAAGACCACAAATAAAAAGGAACGCTAAAAGGAGAACATTAGTTTCCATATCTGTTTAAAAAAATGGTCATTGCAGATTTGGACATGATCACTTGCTGAACTAATACAGAACGTGGTTCCATCCTAAGGGTCTCTCAAGATTTTTTTCCCAGTCATACACACATGCGATTTGTGATAAAGCACAAATTCTCAGATGAGGAATTGGTTCCTTGAACTGTTTAAGTCATCATTTTAGAAAGAGACACCCGCAATTTTTCTAGAAGTTTCTACGTTGTGATTAATAATTCCAATTGGTAGTAATGCTTTGATAAATAGAATATAATTGGGGGAATGGCTATTATTATGAGCTAGTGGCAAAACAGCCATACAACTGTGGTAATATATTAAAGCAAAAAGTCATTAATCTAAGATCGATCCACAATATTTATATAATATATTGGCCAAATTCTCAACCTTGTAGATTTTCAAATGAAAAGCACACTATATGTCATTCATAAGAAAATTTTTTATTGAAAGCCAATGAGAATGGATTGATGACTGAAAAGAATTGAAAGGCAACATGGATGCATGCGAATACTTGGAAAATGAGCAGATACTTTAGTTAGAATAAAAAAACATTCTTAATCAGAAACAGATTCTGCTTCTTGTAACAGAAACTCATCTAAAGTCATTTGAGCTACTGGGAGGCTGTTTTTCTTCCAGAATGGGAATCCCTGAGGTCGGCGATCCAGTGCCGATGCAGCAGCTCCACAAACGTCAATGTGTCACGTTACTGCCACACAGCAGCTTCTCCCTTTCAGATTCACGGCTGTGTTCACATGGGAGGAAGCAGAACTACCGGGAAGTTCCGCCCCCAAGGGCCCTCAGCTCCTGGCTGACTGGCCAGACTGCATCTCACCATCATTCTTAGGTTCAGGCGTTTTTAACTGGGACGGCAGCAACAAAATTGGTGGGTAGTATTTGTCTTAATGCCTTTTCCTGAGATAAGCAAATGTCTGATACGTTTCATGGGCTTCTTGGTTTTATACTCGGTAGATTGGCTGACGTGGCACATGTCCCCAGTCCATGGCCGACTAGGGAGTCAGCTTGGATTGAGGTTCCGAGTAGGACTGAGAGTGTCTTATACATCAATGAGATTTAAAAACAAAAACAAAAACAAAAAAACAAAAAAAAAAACAAAACAAATATTAGTGGTTTGTGTTCAGGGCATGACAAAAATCACATGCCCATTACAGCAGCCATACAAGGAAATCAGAGGTGAAAATATCTGCCAGCTCCCCTCAGATGAGCACTGAACTGACAATAACCAACTTCCGGTGATGAGAACAGCAAAGGCTCTGGACATCAAACTCAGGTTTTATCTATGTAAATACAAAGAGCTTAGACAAAGCTAAAAAGTGATTGACCTCTGCACTGAGCAGTAACCAAGCATTTGTCAGATGGAGTTTCCTCTGAACAGTAATAGTAAAAGAGAAAAAGGCCCTGTC
>NW_011889053.1:397935-399849 GCF_000151845.1 Pteropus vampyrus | reverse complement strand
TATGAAAGTGTCTTCAATGTGTATAACCAGTTACACAAATGCAAAATGGTATTATCTAGGCTTTATAACTAACACCAGATATCAAGGATACAGGAGGAACACCAAGAAGGTAAACGTGGTGAAAATAAATCAAGAGGGTTTATATGGTTTTGAAAAAGAAACTGGGAGGCGAAAAGGTCAGAGGCGGGGAGATAGAGGATGCTCGCCATCTCCAGTGATGTGAAAATCCTGGCTAACAAACCTAAAGAAAATAAAAGTTGCATCATCCGCCAGCTTGAGACCAGGGGCCAAAGCAGACCATCTCGACCCCTTCAGTCCAGTCATCCCAAAGCCCGCACGCACGCGGGTCTTGGTGACGACCACCAGGATCGTACCCTGCCTAAGGGGCGATGGAGCAGACGGGCGGGTTCCTCCACACCCGAACAATAACCGTCAGTCCTCACTGAAAGCGGGATTCTGAGAACGCAGGCCGGCGTCGGCAGCTTCGATGGCCTGGAGCCCAGTGGCCCAGGCAGGAACAATAGTCTGTTTGTGGGCATGCGCTTACCGACCTGGGAACCACAGATCAGTACACCTGGCCTTTCCCATCACATTTCAAAGGGACTCAGTGTGACCATCGAATACTTAAAAAAATAATAAAAATAAAAAAGGAAAGGAAAATAAAAAGAAATGTGCTCTAAATAAATAATCCCCTATAACTACAACTTCCAAAAAAACACATATGGAATAGATGTCAGATGAAGAATTTTACAAGAATAGAGGACCATTCAGTTCTAGCTTTGCAAAAAAACATACCAATCCTCGAAAAATTCTACCAATGTGACGTCAAATCTCAACCCTTTTATGTGCGCAATGCTGAATGCCCACAGCAATCAGCCCAAAACCTGACTGGGACTTTGGGGGAGGTGGTTAGAGATGCAAAAAACCCCACTGAACGACATTCCATTGGAATGAGGTAGCGGGAAGTGACATAAACTTTCCACCCCAGCCCTAATCCCCATCAGACACCTTTCCAGTGTGCAACCTAATGGGCACCGTCTCTTAAAGCTCAAGAATAGAACCGTATTTTGTGGCGCCTCTCAACGTTTCAACAAGCATGAGCAAGAGATGACCTCAATATCCTTTCTGAGAAGACTTTTTAAAGACCCGTACACCTCATGTGGCCATGTGGCCATGGGCAGTGAGTCGGCGCCCAGTGTGCATGCGCCCGCTCATCTTCAAGGTGGTATTTGCTGGGTACTGACTGTCAACGGGCCCAGAGCTCCATGGTGATTAAATATTTGGATTCCATCCTTGTGCTTTGTTTGCTTTTGTTTTTTAACCCAATGACTTTTTTCTTCACAATTTACTGTATCACCATCCTTTTCATTATCTTCGAGTGGGTAGCAAATATTCAAATTCTGTAAGATCCACGGCGAGAAAATATCCAGTCATTTTCAATTATTTTCCCAACATCCCATCGCCTCCAAGAGGAAGTTATTTCTCCTGAGCAAGTGAGGACTGGCCCTGGCCCCGTGCAAAAATCCGTGCTTAGTTCTACGGATTCAGCCCCAAATGTCCATCAGTTGAATCAGGGCTGGGTATCTTACCCCTAAATCCGTTTCCACCTCAGCACAACTCTGAAAACTGGAAAGCTCCCCTGTGAACGCTGCCTCACAGCTCGCTCCTCACCACCACGCCAACCCCTCTCTCCAACCTTACAGCTGGCAAGACCATACCCCTGTTTATTCAGCTCCCTAGAGGGCTAGGCCATTTGGGTATGTCAGCAATAGGACCTCAACCAGTACTACTGGCAGCTTAAAAGGTTAACTTGTCCTATATCATCTTTTCTTATTTTCTGTATTCTTTTTTTCCGGATTTCTTTTCATTAAAGTAGAGTTGTCATACAATATTATACTCATCTCAGGTGTACGA
>NW_011889053.1:396628-397885 GCF_000151845.1 Pteropus vampyrus | reverse complement strand
TATCCAGTCATTTTCAATTATTTTCCCAACATCCCATCGCCTCCAAGAGGAAGTTATTTCTCCTGAGCAAGTGAGGACTGGCCCTGGCCCCGTGCGAAAATCCGTGCTTAGTTCTACGGATTCAGCCCCAAATGTCTATCGGTTGAATCAGGGCTGGGTATCTTACCCCCCAATCAGTTTCCACCTCAGTACAACTCTGGAAAGCTCCTCTGTGAACGCTGCCTCACAGCTTGCTCCTCACCGCCACGCTGACCCCCCTCTCCAAACTTACAGCTGGCAAGACCATTCCCCTGTTTATTCAGCTCCCTAGAGGGCTAGGCCATTTGGGTATGTCACCAATAGGACCTCAACCAGTACTACTAGCAGCTTAAAAGGTTAACTTGTTCTATATCACCTTTTCTTATTTTCTGTATTCTTTTTTTCCGGATTTCTTTTCATTAAAGTAGAGTTGTCATACAATATTATACTCATCTCAGGTGTACGACATAGTCATTCAACATTTATCTCTCTTATGATGTCTTAAGTCTAGTAACCATCTGTCGCTGTGCAATGTTATCACACTATTATCATTATTCCCCGTCACCCATCCTCCGCCTTCCTCCCCTCTGGCAACCGTCAGTTTGTTCCTTGTTTCTATGAGTCTGTTTTTGTTTTGTTTATTTGTTTTGATTTTTTTCAATTCCACGTACAAGTGAAATCAGGCGCTATTTGAATATGCACCCTTATGTTCACTGCAGCATTATTTACAATAGCCAAGATATGGAAGCCACCTAAGTGCCTACTGATAGATGAATGGATAAAAAAGATGTGATACGTCTATACAATGGAATGTTACTCAGCAAGAAAAAAAAAAAAAAAGACTGACATCATCCTATCATTTGCAACAACGTGGATGGACCTGGAGGGTATTATGCTAAGTGAAGAAAGTCAGACAGAGAAAGACAAATATTGCACAATTTCACTATATTTTCTGTATTCTTGATGCTCCGGCATCTGGGGCATCGCTAACCACAGAGAGACTGCCAGACTTAGCTCTCACCATTCCACAACGTCCCTTAAAGACCCCTTGCACATCGAGCCTACCCATCTATCATGCCAAGGCCAGATATCGGGGAACCAGGGACAGCCCCTGGGCCCCAGAGCCTACCGAAATTATTCAACGTCTCCAATCCTAAACCTACTTACCCTTTCTTGCATTTCCTGTGGAAACCACCTGTTCTCCTCACTCCCTCGGCCTCTTCTCTGACACTGGTGCTT
>NW_011889053.1:383283-396043 GCF_000151845.1 Pteropus vampyrus | reverse complement strand
GCACCCTTATGTTCACTGCAGCATTATTTACAATAGCCAAGATATGGAAGCCACCTAAGTGTCTACTGATAGATGAATGGATAAAAAAGATGTGATACATCTATACAATGGAATATTACTCAGCAAAAAAAAAAAAAAAAAAAAAAGACTGACATCCTATCATTTGCAACAACGTGGATGGACCTGGAGGGTATTATGCTAAGCGAAGAAAGTCAGAGAAAGACAAATACTGCATGATTTCACTATATTTTCTGCATTCTTGATGCTCCGGCATCTGGGGCATCGCTACCCACAGAGAGACTGCCAGACTTAGCTCTCACTATTCCACGACGTCCCTTAAAGACCCCTCGCACATCGAGCCTACCCACCTATCATGCCAAGGCCAGATATCGTGAGGAACCAGGGACAGCCCCTGGGCCCCAGAGCCTACCGAAATTATTCAACATCTCCAATCCTAAACCTACTTACCCTTTCTTGCATTTCCTGTGGAAACCACCTGTTCTCCTCACTCCCTCGGCCTCTTCTCTGACACTGGTGCTTCCTCGTGTGGCCCCATGTGACATGCATGTCTCCTGCATCTAGGGAAGCGTGGGCACAAACTTCTTCCTTCACGACGTCATGTCCGTGTCTGTGTGTCTTACCTTACCTTACCTGGCATTAAAACAAATCCCGGGCGGTACACTTTAAAACACACGGGCATTGCATATCTCTGTGACTCCCTCTCCCTGCCCGATGTGCTACTAAGATAGTGTCACATACATACAGTAGGAGTGAACCATGTCGAAGAAATACAAACACAGACTGAAGCAAGTAGACACTAAGGTTTAAATTTTTCAGATCTGAACAAATACATAAAGCATACAAATAAAAAATGCATACAAAATATATTTATATGCCCCCAAAGAATAAAAACGTACATAAAGGTTTTAATTCAATATTTTTTATCAGGCCTCAAATTATCATGCTATTATTGTCACAGTCTCTGTATTCCACTTGAGTTCATTTCTCTAGATTTGTCTGAGCACACCACACAAACAATCTATGCCCACAGTGTAATACTAATACATTTTTTAAATTTAAGTAAGCCGTTTAAGTCCCTTTTGCACATTGAAAGCGTTTTTTTATTTTTTTATTTTTTAAAGGCGCTTTTTAACAAGATAAAGCTCACATGCACATCCTGTGACGTGACGCCCGAATGTTTCAGGTGCCCTCCAGAAAAGTTCTGTCATAACACAAGCGAGTTCACTCAGACTCTCTGGGGTGAACAGGAGCTTGGATATTTTCCCTAGAAATTCGCAATGACTTGGGGGGCATCTAGTTCACCATACTGTGTCTTCTTTTCAAGTTCAGGAAAACGAGAAGCTCATGTATTTTTACCACAGTGCAAAGTAATACAGGATCAAAGAGCTCATTTGTGGAGGGAACTTCAATGTCTTTAAAAGGAAGGATGTAGGAGGAAATCATTTAGTCTCCCTCACTCTGACACGTGTACCTCGGTGAACTGTGAGATTCTGGTGTCTGGAAGGTTCTAGCTACCCTGTCCCAGCCCTGTGGGGTGACAGCACATGGCTGTGAAAGGCTGTGGTAGCACCTGAAGGTGATGGCGATTCCTGAAGGCCATCGCTCCCTGGACAGGTCCTCAGAACTAAGACAGCAGGCTCCAGGTGAGACCCCGATGCTTCTGGCCTGGCCTCCCAATAATCACCCTCCTGCTTTCATATTCTGAAACATTACGTGAGCACAGATGTGGAACCAGGAACTCTATCTACTATAGCAGGGTCGTAAAGCTGCACTTTTATAAGCCATATTGAAGACCCACATACATTCCTTTGAGTTTTTTCTGTATCGTAATACTAGCCTTTGCCAAGACTTCCTTAAATGTGACAGACTCAGTTCAGTGAGGGTTATTGTCTTGGTCCATTCGGGCGCCTGTAACAAAAATATAGACTGGGTGGCTTTAAACAGCAGAAATTTATTTCTCAGTTTTGGAGGCCGGGACATTCAAGATCAATGTGCTCGCAGATTCAGTGACTGGTGAGAGTCCACTTCCTGGTTCCCACATTGCCATTTTTTTGCTGGGTCCTCAAATGACCAAAGGGTGAAGAAGCACCAGTCAGTCCCTGACACAGAGACTTCGCCCTCGCGCAGGCAGATTAGGAAACTGGGATTTACCGTTTCCTCCTGACAGTCTAACAAAACCGTTAAATATTTTACTACAGAAGCACAGAAATCCATTAATCCAGGGCACGACTTGCATACAAGGTCAACTCTACCAGAGACTAAGAGAAGAAACTGTTCCCCTAAGGCAAACAGGGTTTTTAAAAACCCCACATCTCATTTATTTTAAAGACAGAAATGTATTTCTCAGAATGGAATTTAGTTGGAGGGCTGTTTAGAGATCATTAGCTGACAACTGCCACGCCCCGCCCCGTCCATCTTACTGATCATAAGGAAGGCGACAGTGACCGAAAACCAGAAATATTGCGGGCTCTCCGCTCCAGGCATATTCATGTGTGTGTTTGCTTATCTGCATAATTTATTTAGTCTTCAAAAATCCCTTCACGGGAGGTACCAGCTCCCCCATTTTCTCTAGGGAGGAAGTCGAGGTCCATTTAATTTAAGTTACCTTTTACTGTTTTCACATTTCCTTAACTAAAAACGGTTCCTGTCAGGAGCTAACTAACGTGAAAGTAAAAAATATTTTCTCCCTTTTAGTGTAGATTTCATGCAGGGCTTCAAAACAAGCCACGAGCAATGGAAAAACTATCCAGTCTAACATGAAGACAGCAAAGGATTGGCAGGTCCAGGGAGACTGAGGTCAATCACCACACAACTTACACGGAACTGGACTCATTCTCCAAGATTCTTCAGATGCTCCTTTTATCCCCAACCAGTCTCCTCTTCAACCACTAAGAGTTTTCATTATATAACATCATTAATTGTAGAATTGACCTTTTACAATAAAACTTAAAGGCCTAGTTAAAAAAAAAAAAAAAAAGTCCATATTCTCACTGCCTCCATAAGACAGCAATTTCCAAAGAAATCAAACGATACAACCAGATGAATCTCAAATGACCCCCGGGGACCATCCGCTGTCAGGAGCAATCGGTTCTGGTGGCTAAACTGCTCAGTCATTACTTCTCATGTGGAAATGCACGAGAATCTCACCTGTGTTCACAGGGTTCAAATCCAGGCGGGGAGGCAAAACACATTCAGACCAAGAGGCTCAGATCGAGGTATAGACAACATGAAACCATATTAGAACTTGACTATGGGAAGCAAGAAGTATTTCTGAGAGACAAAAACAGAGAGGGTGGGAAGACAGGAGGGGAGGGTCCCCCACACCCCATCTCTGCTTCCAGCTCTCCCACACACAAACTCGGGGCCCCACGGCGGGTAGCACAACCTTCACAACCCTTCCAAAAGCCAGTACCACTGCTACGTGAAACCAACTTACATCCCTGTCGACATCTTAAACTCTGGCTATTTCTGAGATAATGACATACGGTGGCCTTTCTTAAACAAGTAAAGGTGAGTAAAGTCAGATGACTCCACCCTCACGGGCAGGAAGGGGACTATAACTGGAACAGTCTCACCGTCCCATTCTTGTCGTGTTGGCCAAACCCTGTTCCCTCAAAGTCCTTAGGAAAAATACCAGAGGTGGGGGTGGCAGACAAAAAGAAATCTGAGAAAATGCCTAACTCAGGCAGTTAACCAAGTGGAACATTTAAATGCAGCTGGGAGATGAAGGCTGTGACAAGACAGAAGACACAGATCCAAGGGACACCAGTGAGCCAAGGGACTGGGAAGAATATGGTGGCTTTTCAAGGCTAAACCTACAGGTCTGTGGGAGTCCGCTGACATCACAGGGACAAAAGAAACCATTACAGTGTCACATTTGCTCATGGCTAAGACTCAAACAGAAGGTACCTGAAAGAATAAATAGGAAGATAGAATTAACTGTGCCTGAAATCAACTATAAAAATGTCAGAAACTTCAGATCTGTTTTTAGCTTTATGTTTTCAGTTTTTTAAACCTGCATGCGGGGCCTGTAAATATCAGAACAGCAAAGCTCTTTTGAAAACCAGCAGGTACCGAGGATCCCTGCCCCGCAAAACAAAACAAAACAAAAACAGGCTACGTTTCCTCGGAGTCTCTTCTCGTCGCATAATCCTTCCTATAATTCATCTCTGCCAAACAAGCTCTCGTACCCTTTGCGGCCTGGTTTTGCTCCCAGGAAACCTAATAAGATATTTATGAATGTTTCAGTACTGGCAGCAAGAACCCTCTGCAGCTTCAGAAAGGTCACCCCCCCACCCAGCACACACAAAGCCCCCACCTGGAGATTCATCTCCCATATATGAAAGGAAATGCGACAGACCCAGACTGCTCTTTTCGTTTGGACTTTTACCAAAGAACTACAGAACTGAAGTACACCATTTACCAAAGCAAAACCAAGTGGTTTCCTGAACGTAAAGTAACCCACGTGCGTGCTCCGATGTCACCTAGGTGCCCTGCCCCACAGACCCTGGACGGCTCCCTCTCCCAGTCACCACACTAGCTGTCCCAACCCGTCCCTCTCCACAGCCTCCCAACCCTCCTTCACCCCTGCACCTTGAGGCTGTGTCCCTCCCCATGTCATGGGCTCAGCTGAAGCTTTTGCCTGGACTTGGCCCACGTCAGTGGCCACAACACAAACCGACTGCTCGTCTGGGTCCTTCCTCACTCTGCACCTGAGCTCAGGAACCTCCTCCAGGACCTGGTACCATCCATGAGCCCCGCCCGTGAGCCCCGCCCGTAAGCCCCGCCCATGAGCTCCGGGAGTATCTTCACCTACCCCCGCTCCCTGGCTCCACTGCTCACCCCTCAGCCTACAGAAAAGCTCAGAACTATTTTTACCAATATATATTTTTAAATAAAATCCCGCATTAACCTTTCTCCCCTTTTTATCGGCCTCTCTTCACCTCCCTTCACTGCCAGCTTTGCTCAGGGAGACAGCCCTGCCGTCCTCCTCACGCTCATTCGGCCTGCAACCTACGGCTCCCTGGCTCTGACACCCTCGCTGACCGAAACCACTCAGCAAAACTGTCACCGTGGAACCACATCTGACACTACCTGCCACTTCCCTTCCGAAGAGCCATCCTCGCCTTCTGCAGCCCTCCCTTTCTGGTAATCACCTTCACCTTGGGCGGCTCCTTCTCCTTCGCTGATGGTCCTTAGATGCAGATCTGCCTGAGGTTCTGCCCTTGGCCTCTATTCAACATCCTGAACCATCTTTTTCACTCTCGTGGCTCAATTATACCAGTGAGCGCTTGGTCACCAAGTCCACCTCCAGTCTTAACCCCTACCACAAACCCTCTCTGGAGCAACACATTTAAAGTCTGGGCACACCTGCCTGCCTATCCCACAAGCTCTGCGAGGTCAACGGGGTCAAAAACGAATGGCTCCGCCCCCCCGTTTGTCCAATTTGTTTGGGGAGTTTCATCAGCCAGGCCCAAGAGCCAAGAAAAGAGCAAAGAAACAAAACTGAGAAACACAAAATGAACACACTATCAAAGAGTTATGGCGACAAAGATGTCAAGCGTCCCTACTGAACGGAGAAAGGATCTCTGTTGGGGATTCTGTTATTTAACTCGGAAAAAAAAAATTAAAAATTTATGAGCAAAGTCATATAACACACACATGAACAAAAACAAAGCAAAAACTGTAATATTAACATCAAAATCAAGACCAAAGAAACTAATAAGCTTAAAGCCAAAATGCTAATTACAGGCCTCCCACACACACCTCTACCCCATTCTAATCCCCCCACCCCCACCCCGCTATCCGAAAGTATAGCGTTCCTATGAAACCTTTCAAAGAGGAAACGGTGCAAAGCGAAGAAGCAGTTACCTTAGGGCACTTTGTGCGAATGGAGCACGGAATAAACGGGGTCAAAGCACAGATGCTCACGGGGCTCTGAGCTCCGGCGGCCTGAGGCTGGTGCTGAGCGTGGTCCCGGGAGGAGCTCGGCGTGGCCGCTCTCGCTGCTCGGTCCGCTCGGCCTTTAATAAGGCTTCGAAAAAACGTCCCACTGACTATGTTCGCTTCTCGCCTTTTTACATAAAAGCAAAAATCCTCTTCGGATATCTTTTGGTTGGCGAACACAGGTACTAATGCAAGTCTTCCGTAAAAGCGAACATAGTGGCGTGAGGGGAACATCGGAAAAGCTGGGACACCTGTATAGCTACGTCACCTCTAGCGCAGTTACATCCCATGGATTAAACGACAGCACGAAAACACGTAAAACAAAAACCACAAGCCAATCGACCAAAAAACTTGTAACAGGAGACCAGTGCGATGATCAGACTAATTGCATAGGCTAAGAATATAGATTTGAAAGATGCGAATGAAAAATCTGAGCAAATGGACTTTGGCGCCTGCAGAGCATACACCTTCCTGCCCTGCGCAGGTAAGTCCCTCATTCCTAGTCCCAGGGACCAAAGCAACGCAATAGATGACCGTAACGTGGACCGCCTCCCACTTTTGCCAATGGGCAAGAGAAACTGGGTCCCACTCACCTCGGGGACAGGCTCTGCAGGAGCCAAGGTCACAGCACTAACTGGCCAACAGGTGGCCTGAAATGCCCGGCCTGTGGGCTCAGTGTCCGGCCAACCACGGAAATTCAGGGCTGGAAGTGACCTTGAAAAATCTATTTAAAACCCCTCATTTTGCACAGGAGGAAACTGAGGCCTGGAAGATGAGGTGCTACAACTAAATATATCCACACAGGCACAGAACAGGTTGCAGTAGTCAGTGGTTAGGACACAGCGTGAGAGCCGGGAATCCAAGTCAGGCTCAGCTCAGCCACTGGCTGCCGGTAGGGAGTGACACACTTACTCCGTGTGTCTGACACCAAGCGGAAATTGTTTCTGTATTTTTTTAACAGTCAGTCCCCTTCCCTACAAAATTACTTTCAGTAACAATCATGAAATAAAAACGTACATGAACTTTACCAGAAAATAGATAGCAAATACTGCCTTCATTAAATTTTATCTAATTATGCCAATAAATAATAGTTTTTATCATAGTACCAAAAAAAGCACAATTATTCAATAATTTTTATATCCACGTAATAGTGTGAACTTTGATCCTTTGGTTTTAGGCTGCTACAATATTTATGCCATAATCATCAAGTTACAAATAAGTGAAATTTAACAAAACAAAAATGTCTGCAAAGAGTAGGATTTAGGCTAAGTCATACCACTAACGTTATGTTTTGTTTTCTTGATTTGGTCTTCAATTTTAAAGCAATGACTAATTATGGAAATTTTCCATTTTAAGATTATTATTAAATTTAGTCCGGGTGCACAGGGGCTAGAGAGCGCCTAACTGGTTTCCAAGTAGAATACGATACTTATTTAAACATAATAAAAATGCGCTAGTGTGAAGCATATACATAATCTTTAAAATTAAATAGTAATCACAGGAATTGTTTAGAACTTATTTCAACTGAAGACTTTTACAGGGAGGGGTAAAAACTTATAGTTGACATACAATACTATGTTAGTTTCAGGTGTACGACACAGTGATCTGATATTTATATACCTTATGCAGTGATCACTACAGTAAGTCTAGTAACAACCTGTCACCAAACATAGTTATTATGATATTATTGACTGTGTTCCCTCTGCTGTACATTACATCCCTGTGACTTATTTTATAACTGGGCTTTGTACTTCTTAATCCCCTTGTCCCTGTCCTGCACCCCCACACCCTCCCCTCTGGCAATCATCACTTTGTCTTCTGTAACTGTTTGTTTCCATTCATTTTGTTTGTTCATTTGTTTTGTTTTTTAGATTCCACTTAAAAGTGAAATCATCTGGTATTTATCTTTCTTTGTATGACTTATTTCACTTAACGTGATACTCTCTAGGTCCATCCATGTTGTTGCACGTGGTAAGATTTCATTCTTTTTGATGGCTGAATAATATTCTGTTGTATATATATATACCACATCTTTATCCATTCATCTATCAATAATTGCTTCCATATCTGGCTATTGAATATTATGCTGCAATGAACAAAGGAGTGCATATATCTTTTTGAATTGTTTTCATTTTCTTCAGATAAATACCCAGAAGCAGTATTGCTGGGTCATATGGTAGTTTTATTTTATTTATTTATTTTTTTAGGAAACTCCATCCTGTTTTCCATAGTGGCTGCTCTACTCACAATCTCAACAACAGCGCAAAAGGTTACCTTTTCTCCACATCCTCACCAACACTTGTCATCTGTGGTCTTTTTGATAATAGCCATTCTGACAGGTATCTTATTATGGTTTTGATTTGCATTTCCCTGATGATTAGTGATGTTGAGAATCGTTTCATATCTGTTAGCCATCTGTATGTCTCCTTTGGAGAAATGTCTATTCAGGTACTCTGCCTATTTTTTAATTGGATTGTTTGATTTTCTGCTGTTGAGTTATATGAGTTCTGTATATATTGTTGATATTAACTCCTTATAGAATATCGTTTCAAACATCTTCTCCCACCCACTAGGTAGCCTTTTCATTTTGTTGATGGTTTCCTTCACTCTGAAAAGCATTTTTGTTTTTTCTTTTGTTGCCTTTGCCCAAGTAGGTATGTCCAGAAAAAAATATTGCTAAGACAGGTGACAAAGTGTTTACTGCCTATGTTTTCTCTAGGATTTTTTATAGCTTCGGGTCTTACATTTAAGTCTTTAATCCATTTTGAGTTTATTTTTGTATGTGGTGTGAGAAAGTGGTCTAGTTTCTTTTTTCTTTCTTTTTTTTTTTTTGCTTATGTTTACCCAGTTTCTCAACATCACTTATATTTCCCAACACCAATGCCATTGTATATTCTTGCCTCCTTTGTCATAGGTTAATTGACCATAGTAAGTGTGTGTTTATGTCTGGCCTCTCTATTGTTGTTCCACTGATCCTTGTGTCTGTTTTGTTCTAGCACCATGTCATTTTGTTTATTATAGCTTTGTAGTATAATTTGAGATCATGGAGCGTGTGTGATCCCTCCAACTTTGTTCTTCTTTCTCAAGACTGTTTTGGCTATTCGGGGTCTTTGTGGTTCCATACAGATTTTAGAATTACATATTTTAGTTCTGTGAAAAATGTCATTGGTATTTTGATAGGGATTATATTGACTCTGTAGATTGCTTTGGGCAGTATGAACATTTTGATGATATTAATTCTTCTAATCCATGAGAAAGGTATGTCCTTCCATTTACGTGTCTTCTTCAATTTCATTAACGTCTTATAGTTTTCAGAGTACGGGTCTTTTACTTGCCTGGTTAAACTTATTCCTGGGCATTTTATTCTTTTTGATGCAATTGTAAATGGATTGTTTTCCTAATTTCTCTTTCTAACAGTTTGGTATTTGTGTATAGAAACACAACAGATTTCTGAATATTAGTTTCATATCCTGCAACTTTATCGAATTCATTTCTTAGTTCTAATAGTCTTTTGGTGGAATCTTTAGGGTTTTCTATATATAGTCATCTGCAAATAGTGACAATTTTACTTCTTCCTTTCCAATTGGAAATAAAATGACTTTTATTTTTTTCTTGTCTGACTGCTGTGGCTGGGACTTCCAAAACTATGTGGAATACAAGCGGCGAGAGTGGGCATCCTTGTCTTGTTCCTGATCAGAGAAAAAGCTTTCAGCTTTTCACCGCTGAGTAAGACGTTAGCTGTGGATTTGTCATAGGTGACCTTCATTATGCTGAGGAATGTCAGGGGAGAGTCTTCTCATGACTGACTGATTTGTTCACAATTGCTGGTGCACAGGGATAATAAAAAGTAGATTGACTTTTAGTCGGTTTTTTCATTCGCATCTCGGGCAGCATCCTCCTGAGTCCTCCCTGGATGGTGGGACTTGGGCAAGTGATGGTACATTTTCTTGTTGGTTTCCTCATCTGTGAAATGTGAACACCAACTGGGTGTAGCTCAGCCTCATCCATGCCTCCCTCCTCACTTCTCTTTAAGAGAGCTGGTCTGGGTGTAGGAACCTTAGCTCTTGGGCCTAGGTGGGGTTTGTACCCCAAGATGAGCCTAAAAGGAAAGTGCCATGGAAATGAAAGTTGTAAGGGAGGCAAGCCCTTGAAGAACAGCATGACCTACCTGTGGCCTAGAAAGAACGCGCCGGAAGGCTGCTCTGAATCTTTCTCTATTATGACTCCTCTTTTAAAAGGCTGAGGACCTGTGCCAAAAAGCAGAGGGGAATAAAGGAGCAACTAACTTATCCACGGTAATGGATAACGCGTGTGTCCTTGGAGTCATCTTCTTTACTCAAATGTACCCAAAATGCTAGAGAAATATGAGACAAGATGAGAAAAAGGAGTAAAAAGATGAACAGAATCGCAAATGCAGAGCTCTCATTTTTGCCCCATGCCATTGTGCCCTAGGCACCAAAATAAATTTTGTCGAATAAACAAAATTTAAACTTCCACTGATAAAAATGAGTACGGATGCCAGCAATCACATTAATTCCAAAGACACCTGCATTTGAGGGCAGATATCAATCTGTTGTTATTCCCGAAGAATTGACATTCAAAGCATTTCACTCAGCGACCCCCTTTCAAGAGTACTTTATACATAAAAGCACGACATCCAAACCACCAATACATCAATTTTCGAGGTGTAAGTAACTGCTTTGGGGTTTCTACTTTGTTCAATAAGCAATTAAGTGTGAAGGAAATCTCAGAACAACGCATTAAGCCAATTTGTATTTTCTGTATAATTCTGACCTTCACCACTAGAGCAAAGTCATTCTGCAAAGATTTTTTGCTTCTGATGGGCTAGGAACTGTGCTCGGTGCTGGAAGAATGCAAGATAAAACAGACAGGCTTTGCCATCAAGGATGATACAGCAGAGCTGGAGAGTCAGAGACATAAAAATAGATGTGATGCAGCGTGCTAAGCTCCACAACAGAAAAGTCTGTGGTGCAAAGAGCGGGTGGCTCGACCTGCAAAGCATGGGGATCCAGGACAAGGAAGGAGACGCTTCTTAAGAGATATGACACCTGAGCCTTTAAAGACAGAGCTCACCAAGAGGCAAAACTTTAGGAAGGCAAAAGGGAACATCTAGGGAAAGTACTGTGATCAAAGTTACCAGCAAGTAACTCACTGCAGCTGGAACACAAGGAAAAGGAAGAAGGGGGATGGACCGGTAAGCCTCGGATAGAATGACAGTGGCCTCCGAACAGAGAGAATCACGGTGCCTTCGCTGTTTTAGAATGAAGCCACTTGGAAGGGAAGTGGGCACAGAGGCAGGGCGTCACACTGCAGGTGGAGAGATTAGAGCCTGAACCGGTAGACACCATCTACTCGACAAAGCAGATCTGGTTTGAACCTCATGCCAGTCCCACCGAGCTTCTCCCTCAGCCCTCTAATCCTCCCCACCCCCACCCCACCCCAACCCCGGTCCTGGAATAGCCCAACGTTTGTTTTCTCAAAATCATCGGGGAAAATGAGTGCGGTAAGTTTGACCACACTGCAGAAATGGGGAGGAAGAAAGTCATTTGAACTTGCTTTAAATTTGTATACCAATTTTTTTAAAAAATAGGGCTTGCCGTGGTACACAGTGAGATGTTCAGACAAAGCAAAGAAGCTTTAAAAGGACGCCATAAAAACTGACAACTTGACAGAATACCGAAACTCCCTATAATGATGGAGATTTACTCTTTCAAAGAGCAGTAAGACTATTATTCGAAGTCCCTAGAATAATAGTCAGATTCACAGAGACAGAAAGCAGACTGCTGCCGGCCAGCTGCTGGGGGGATGGAGGGATGGGGAGCTGCTTCATAAATATTAAATCTCACTTTGGAAAGATAAAAAGAGCTCTGGAGCTTGGCGGCACACCAACGTGAGAGTACTCGGTACCACCGAACTGCGCACGGAAAAATGGCTGAGACGTGAAATTTTACGTATGTGTCTATACTGCAATGAAAGAGAAAAAATAGAATAGAAAAAGAGCGATAAGCCTATCTGCCCTGTTATGGAAACGGGACACGTAATCTCCACGGAGCATTATGCTCTAGACACTTCCTCTCTTGCAGCCTCATTTGGCATTGCAAAGCCTTCAAGGGAAGGATGCTTCCCGTAGGACAGATGCGGAAATGCAGGCTCTGAGAAATTACTGGAAAAGCTCAGTCAGCTGGTCGCAGGTATTGCCAAGACTTGTATACCTGGTGTGCCTTTGGCCCTTACACTTTACCTAATTGCCTTCCCCCTCCGGCTATTAAAAACAAACAAAATGAAGATGGATTTTTCCATTACCATTTTTCCAATAAATTCTTAATTTAAATTTCTCCATGGCAACCTCAGGCGAACACTAAAATTAAGCTTTAAAATCAGAATGCTGCAAAAAGAAAACGTAGTTTGTTTTTTTAAAGATGTTCATCCTGCTCTGTCTTCACGTTCTCTGCTAATGTCTACTAAGGTGATTCACATCCCGTTTGTTTTTTTAACTCGAGTGATATGTACCAAGTTTGGTGGGAAAGTAAATGCCAGACTCACAGTCCAACATGCAAACGACAGCGACGTCGAAATGTATAAAACCCTCAGCCGGGCACTGTTTAATGCGCTTTATGTATATTAATTCATTTAATCCTCACGACAATCCTGTGACCTATGCACTAAGAGTGGGGTGACAATAAATGAGGACCACCTTCAACAAAATCACCTGGAGAGCTGGTTTCAAAAAGAAACCAGAGCCCCGTCCAGACCAGCTTATCTTTACATGAAA